>NC_135804.1:32353505-32401005 GCF_964213995.1 Mustelus asterias
TCAAAGTGAGGAAAGTTTTTGCTGGGCAAAGGATCATTCTGGTTTTTGGCATCAACTGTTTGCAGTTATCAGTCTGGTTCGGTGTAGACGCAGAGTAAAACTCCCTGCACTCTGCACCAACAACATATTTTAGTCCCAGCTTCAGTGTGACATTTTTCATTTCTCACAGCCTGTGGATTTCTTGAGTAGGTCGGCCAAGATAGAGCAGAGTTCAAATCTTTCTGCATGCCCCCAAACAGCTAGAACCAGATTGGGACTTACTTAATAGGACCCTCACAGCCAACATTTATTTTCATTCATTTGCAATGACTCCAACTGTGCATAATGTTGTACATTTATTTGTAATGTAAATAGCTTCGAAAGTACTTCTAATAACACATGTTCAAAAATAATGTAAGCAGTCAAAATAAACAACTAAAACGCATCACATTCTGTGACATTTATAAAAAACATAGCTTTACAAAAACAAATGTAGAAATTCTGATCAATGGAGGTTGTGTCTAAATACTTAACACATTTCTAATGCCTTCTTACTTATGCTATTTAATGCAGATGCTAACTGGTTTATTTTAAATAGGGTAAAATCAATGTAAACGTAAGGCAGCATTTTATGGGGTGCCGTGGCCCCTGGTCCCAACTCCAGGCTAAAAAGTCAGTCGTGAGACTGTTTACGATCCAAACAACCGCCCCGTAGCAATTTCACACTGCAGGCAGTGTTAATTGCTTTAAGGCAAGACTTCCACCTCTATCTCAGGAGGAAGTTGTGCCTTAAGAAGCTGCTGGTCAAATGGATGGCTAGCAGCTCTGTAATGCCAACAATGCCAGGTGGGAGCAGTGGCCACTGCTGCGACCACAGCCAGACCCTGATGAAGTAGAGCCCGGACTCAGAGGTAAGTCTGGGTTACACCAGACCCCAACGAGGAGGATAAAAGGCCTGGTTCGAGAGGCCAAAGGGGAGTATGGCCTCTTGGGGAGAGGGGATGTGTCTCCAACGGGCCTGGGAGACTCACAAGGGTCGCTTTTCAGCTAAAGCTAATGGGCTTCCTGCCTGATGTGGGCCCCTCCTGCCACTGGTATTGAATGAGACAGATAAATGACCATTAATTGGCGACTTTGGGGCCTCAGTTGGCCTAAGGACAAGTGGGTCATTCAACAACTCCCTCCAGCTGCTGTAAAATTTCAGACAGGTAAACTGTGGCAATATCACCCGCTAGATTTATGTGCCTGCACTTACCAACCTGCCAGTGGGGGAACGTAAAACCCAGCCCAAGGAACCGATGAATTAGAATTTCTCAGAATCCAGTAGCATCAGCCTGAAAGAGTCCAAAAGGAGGCCATATATTAATTTACATATTCCATCCATACTTGCCCTTTTCTACTTGACACCTTATTAGTAAGAATGAATTTATAAGTATACTTGTAAAGAAACCGGCTGATTTTTAATTCTAGTAAAAACCTAACTAAAATAGAGATCAGGGTTTCTAATTGAGAGTACTTGGGATTAGAACTTAATGCATGAGGAGCTGCAATAGTGTTTCATCTTTTTCCCCAATTCTCTCCTCTCCAACCTAAACCACTCCCTAAGCTGCTATGAGTCTGATTAGTAGGAAGTAGCACAGACTAACTCACCCTTTGCTTTTGATTTTGTCCCAATAAATACCTGTATTATGCTTGGCAGTTTCCCTTCACTGCCTAAGAATTCCAATTCATCACATGAAGACTCCAACAAGGGTTAAGATGGACTTTGTTTCGCTCATCATCTGAATGTCTTGAGTTTCTGAATGATAGAGAATTGGCTATTGGAATACTAATAAAGACAAGGCAGTGGTATAGCACAGTACATACACAGCTCAATGAGATGCTGCATCAGTGGAGGACCTTGCTGGAAAAAGAATTGTGAATGAATGATGCGTACCATTTTTAAGATGCAAAACAATAGCAATTTCTGGGGATTAAGAAATACGCCATGAATTGTAAATCTCTAGAATTTGCTGGTCGATATATGCCACTCTGCCACTTGCTTTGTACAAATGGCATCTTGCTCTTAGTTACTTGCTGGATATATACTATTACAATCTCCAAAGAGACCGATAATATTTAAAAATGAATTCAAGCTTTCAGTTAATAGCTGAAAGGATGACACATCAAGGTTTCATGTTTTGTCATTTTTATTGTAACAAATAGCCAAAAAGGACTATTGATTAAAATTTTTATTTTGTGACAACTTGTACTTCAAGATCCAGAAAATGGATACCCCAAAAATCTTTCACAACAGTTTTTAGTTTCTTAAGTGGACACTTTATCCTTCGGGAACCAGTCCAAAATTATTCTCATCCCTGGCTGGCTTGCTTCCTTTTTTACTTTCTCAGCTGGGTGTCTTCTGATCCCAGAAATGCCTTTCACTTTGAGGGTTAAATTGTAGCCCCTGCCTCTAGCTCCAAGATAGGTGAATCTTCCAGCCTTCTTTCAACCCTCGTGAACTCCCACCTGCATTTTGTCTTGTGAATGATAACATCAGCAGTTTCTCTGCTTAAGGTTTAGGCCTGGCTGTTTCTACCTCTTGCTATCTACCTCTATCATGGCTGCAGACTGCACGAGGCAAAACTGTAAAACTGCTGTCTATCCTGTGACAATCGTGGGTTTAAAGGGAAACATGTAGTCTCATCTCAAAAATGGCTACCTCTACCTTCTGCTTCATGGCAACAGGAAATATAATAGCTTTGTATCCCAAGTAGACAGCTTTGGTCCCAACTCCCTTTCATT
Source organism: Mustelus asterias (assembly GCF_964213995.1). NCBI lineage: Eukaryota > Metazoa > Chordata > Chondrichthyes > Carcharhiniformes > Triakidae > Mustelus > Mustelus asterias. Next base: position 32,356,269 of record NC_135804.1, read on the forward strand.
TTGTAAATAAAGAGTTTACAGCAACACTTTTTACAACTCAATAACTATAAAACCTTTCTGGTACTTTTCGAGTCATGGCATACTCGGAGATGATTGCCATTGTCTCTATGCATGAATGAACAGGGATTTCCGACCTGCGCTCTCCAAGACCCGAAATTCCTGCCTAAGGTCAAAGGACCTTTAAAGGTTCTGCCAAATTTTCTGCCCGCTATGATTCCTGCAGTGGGTGGGATGGGAAATTTCTGGCCTATCTTGTACCTTCTCAGTAAAACAATCTGAGTCTTCTTTTGATCTCTAACAATCAAACTGGTTTACTGCCAGGCAGATGGCAGAATGGGTCACATGACCCCCTTCATCTACTTTAAATGTAAAGCTAGAGTCTCAATTTTAATAATCTTATAAACCAAAAGATAGAGTCCTGCACCTCGCAATTGTAACTGAACATTAATTATCCATTAAACTCATCACAGAAAGTCAAGTCGTGTCATCAAAAGCTTAAGTACTTTTAAAGACGTGATAATTACGAAAACAGCTACACATCAACCTCCCTGTTCCTAAAAGGAAACAATTAAAATGGTTTAATTTCATTTCTGCATGTAGTCAATAATTGTTAGAGACGTCCACCTTCAGCTCTCTGCCCAAAGGGAGGTTCGACCCATAGCACCAAGATCTCCATCACAGGGAGGACAATGGACTGAATCCACCCCAGCCAGAACAAGGATCGAACCCTAGACTGCTGGTAACAATCTGACACACACCAGCCATCCAGCCACTTGGGTTCCCCCCAGGAGCCTGATTTGCTGTGGCACCATATACTTTCACATGCATGATGTAGCCCATTGAGTAGTGATGGTACTGTGCCCAATTTTCTTTCCATCTCATGGTTGATTCGGAATGACTCCCGCTCATACCACCTGCCACTGGCGTGTGTTGGAAGAGTTCTTCAGGCTGATACTCAGCTTGTTTGGCCAGATTACAAACACAACTCCCTTGGCCATCAAGTCCCGGACTGGGACCCAAGCTTCTGAGGTGGGGATGCATCCTTCTTAGAGATTAAAAAATGTCAAATTAAAAGTTTTTACTTCTTTGTCTTACTTTCTCTTTTTGTTTTGTTTTATCTCTCTTAACCCAATTTTTCCCTCTCTTTATTTCTCCTCTCGTATCTGATTTGATTCTAATTCGCCCTATAACATTCTCAATCATTTCTTAGCCTTGTTTTCAATCTTTAAATCTCAATAGTTAAGGAGATGCAGTGTTGGTCCCACCCTTTACCAAGGTCCCCAGTGCCTTATTATCCTTACTGCACCATTCCAGCAAGTTACAGTGCCAAGTTTCTTCAGCTCAAAGGTGCAGAAACAAAATTGAACTAATGGGCTCTGGCGATGTCCAGACCATAATTTCAGCCCTTACTTAACTAAATTCCTGATCTTGACTACACTGATATTAAGAGGCATTGAGCACAGGCAGACACTTCATATGAGGAGGGGAAGCAAAGCTCTGAGGAGGAACTATTTCTGGAACGTTCTCTTACATCTTGTACTGTCGTGTCAGAATTGGCAGGATGTGTATAGGGTGGCCACATCTCAGCCACAATAATATGTCTAGTCTGGTTCTGAGGAAACAGAGATTAGGAAAAGCCACATTCATCTCAGTTGAGGTGTGCTGTGAAAAGGTTTGGGGCAAAAAGACTTACACTTCACCCATCACATCCTTAAGACATTCCAAACCGCTTCAAAGCAAATAAAGAACTTCCAAAGTATGGTTGACTTAAACAGATAATTTATTTTAGTGGTGTTGGTTGTAGGGCAAATGCTGGCCTGGTAACGACCCTACCCTTCTTCAAATACTGCCATGATTACTTTGCATTTGTTTGAGCAGGCAATTACACCTCTCATACAAACAGGAACTCCATTTGTGATTAAATGCAGTTTCATCACATAGAATCCCTCTAGTACAGAAGGCGGCCATTCGGCCCATTGAGTCTGCACCGACCACAATCCCACCTAGGCCCTATTCCCGTAACCCCACATATTTACCCTGCTAATCCCCTGACACTAGGGTCAATTTAGCCTGGCCAATCAACCTAACCCGCATATCTTTGGATTGTGGGAGGAAACCAGAGCACCCGGGGAAACCCACGCAGATACGGGGAGAATGTGCAAAGGCCACATAGACAGTGACCCGGGGCTGGAATTGAACCCAGGTCCTTGGTGCTGTGAGGCAGCAGAGCTAACCATTGTGCCACCGTGCTGCCCACAATGAGCATGAATTGCCCTCACCCAGCTCATCCATCCTTGTGACCCATTGCCTTCCAACACTAACTGGAAAATGAAAAGATTCATTACCCAATTGGAGGATGCTTGACAGTTTTGCAATGTTTTTTTTATCTATTGAAGGCAAATGTTCAAAGAAAATGACAAAATAAACTATCTTTTTTAATGTCCTGATGATTCTTCTCCAGGGTTCAATCCTGGAAGGTTGTCAGCCCTACAGGAGACGGCATCTCTTCAGTTTTGCACTAAAATATTGAACCCTCGGCTTGGGCTGGAATTCTCTGAGAGAATCCCACTGGCGTGAACAGCCAAAACATTCCAGCCAACATCTCTGGAGCGTGGCTTGAACCAATAACTTTCTAACACAAAAGCAAAAGTGTTGTGAGCCAGGCTCACAATATATCATAGTTCGCCAAATATGGTCTGAACACAGAAAAGTGTCTCCTCCCTATTAATACAAATAGTGGAAAGGCACCAGTTTCTGTTCTGTGGTAAGGGAATGATACCATTGAAAATATGGCAGGCAGTTGTGTTCAGTAATTTCTCTATTTAAATGGTTGCAAGGTAAAAGAGGAAATGTGTACAGATATGACCTAATCTCCTGGTTGACTTTGGCATATTAATGAAGAAAAAAGAACTGATACATAAACTTGATCTGATTAGGACAGGAGTCCATCAATAAAGCAGGGTCACTTAACTGTGACAATGGAAGATTGCTAATAATTGGTAAAACAAGAATAGCAGCCTCTCCTATGTGAACTGCATGCTGAAATTCTTTCAATACAACGAGGTTAAAATATCCACAGAGGTTGCATGTACATTCTCAATTCACTGGTGTACTTTAAAATATTTATTTCATAACCCTCAAAGGCTGTCAGCAATATTATCTTCAATGCTTGGAAAGAGGGAAGGAAACTGTAATGCATTTACTAAACTGGCATTTTAAGAATCTTGTAGGCAAGTCTGAGAGTGATTAAACAAAGATTTAAAATGTAAAATAAACAGTGTGAGAAAAGGAATGAGAAGTTAAGGAAATTATATTCACCGGATTATTCACCCCTTAGGTCATAGCTTTTGACTAAACCTTTGGTCATCTGACCTCTCGTCTCCTTATGTGACTGTGTCAAATTTTCTTCCATAACGCTCCTATAAAGCACCCTGGGATTTTTATTAGATTAAAGCTGTTATACAAATGCAAGTTGTTGTTTTTGTTGATTGGAGTTTCATTGCTCTCTGGGATCTTTGCAATGTGACATTTTTGCTTTCAACTAATGATGATAGTTTTAGCACATACACAACTGGTAACCCAGTGTCACTTTAATTGATTCGCAGGAACAAAAACAACTTGGATTTATGTAGTGCCTTTAGTGTAATAAAACATCCCGAGCAGGTTCACAGGAGCATCATAATGCAAACTCTGCCATCGAGGTACATAAGGAGATTGTATGGCAGGTGAGGAGGTTATGGAGATAGGAAGAGTTGAGGCCATGGACGGATTTGAAAACAAGAATGACAAGTTTCAGATTGAGACATTGTTTCATCAGGAGCCAATGGGCGGGATCTTGAGCCCACTCTCTGCGGCTATGCCAATGGGGGCTTAAGATCAGCAAAACTCGAACGTCAACAAATCTCACCAGTGAGATCGTGACTTCTGCTTTTAGCCGACCCACGCTGGTGACGTAATTCAATACATTTAACTACATTAATACATATTTAATGATCCCCCTCACCGAATATTGAGCCTGAGGTGTATTTTGTGTCACATCGGCATGGTTTACAACAGGTTCACCCACACATGAACCTGCCGTGGGGATCCACCCAGACTGTAAAGTTGAGCAGAAGTGGAGGAGAGGGACATGGTCAGGCAGTGCCCTGGCTTTTGCCCCTGGCACTGCCCCTTGGCACAGGCTGGCACTGTCAGGATGGCACCATGCCAACCTGGCAGTGCCAAGCTGTGTTGGGGGCAGCGCAAGGGGCAGACCCCAGTGCGAGCCTTCCAATGCAGAGGGGCGGATCATTTATTTGTGGTGGTGGGGTGGAGCAAACATGGAAGCTGGGTATGAGGGTGATAGTTGGAGTGGGCGACTGGGTGCATGGGGGGGGGAAGGCATCTAATGTTCAGGGGGAAGGGGAAGGGGGTGACTGTTGTGGGGTGGGGGGGATCTGGGGGGTACAGATGCTCACTCTGATCACCGGGGGGGTGAATGCCGGCTCTCATTGCAGGAGTGGGGGGAGACGTTGGTGAACGCCAGCTCTGTTGCTCATGGGGAGAGTCCCTGAGACCTCTATGGTGGGGTGGAGGTTGGGGGAGGTAATTATTTTGTCTGACTGGGGCGCCCTTTAAATATGGCACCCTGATCTCTGCGGAGCTGGCTTTACCAGCATGTTTAGGCCCCGCCCTTGTACATGAAACATGCCCCCCTGTTTTTTTTATAGCAGAATGTTGTAACATCCGGAGAGAAACCCAGCCTGTTTCTCAGGAGAGAACCACAGTTTATTGCGCTGGAACCAATACTTTGCTAAATCCTGGTAAGATTGCCCCATATAGATCAGTGAGAAAATGAGCAACAGAGTTTTGGATGGCTTCAGGTTTATGGAGGGAAGAAGGTGGGAAGATGCATTGGTGCAGTCTTATCCAGAGATAACAAAAACCTCCATGAGGGTTTCTGCAGCAGGTTCAAGGCAGGGGTGGGGCTGGCCAGTTCTAAGCGATGGAAAAAGCTAACTTTAGTGATGGTAAAATAAAACAACATCACAGAGATCTTTTGAAACCTATGTGAATATTGCCCCTGTCAAGACGGCGCGGAAAACAAATATGTATCTCCGTCAGCCTGGCAACTCACAAAATCGGTATTTTTTTCTCTGTTTTTCAAAATGGACAATTGTCGGGCTGATAAGATGGCTCCAGCTGATCACATGCTAGCCTGTTTGGGCTCGCTTGTTATACAGCTATGAGAAAAGAGCAATTTTACACACTCCATAAGCCACTTGATTCACATTAAGACCATGTGGTTACTCTCTGAGAATCTGTGCTCCTTTCTTGAATTTCTTTGAACATTACAAACCGGACCCAGTTGGCAAGGCAGCTGAAACACATCTGCTGTGTTATCTAAACCACACAGCTCGGATGGACTGCCAAAGAAATTTTATTCAGGTGAATAATTTTTCATCATTCTGCGGGGTGCCCAACACCTAATGGTTATGACAGTGTGAGGTTCTGAAAACAAACAGCAGTACAGCAGGGCGGTCAAATGTATTTTTTGTATAACCATTCAGCAGTTCACCGCTGTACAAGATCTGAGGCAGCGACAGAGGAAAGGTCATCGATTAATTTGGAGACAATTTCTTTTTTAAGTTTTAAGTTTATTTATTATTGTCACAAGTAGGCTTACACAAGTAGGATAACATAGCAGATGCATTTCAGTTGTGGGCGCCAGGGTAGCACAGTGGTTAGCACTGTTGCCTCACAGCGCCAGGGACCTGGGTTCAATTCCGGCCTCGGATAACTGTCATGTGTGGAGTTTGCACGTTCTCCCCGTGTCTGTGTGGGTTTCCTCCAGGTGCTCCGGTTTCCTCCCACAGTCCAAAGATATGCGGGTTAGGTGGATTGGCCATGCTAAATTGACCCCAGTGTCAAGGGATTAGCGGGGTAAATAGTGGGACTATGAGAATAGGGCCTGGGTAGGATTGTTGTGGGTGCAGGCTCAATGGGTTGAATGGCATTCTTCTGACTGTAGAGATCCTATGAATCTATGAATATAACAGCAGAAATTTGCAAAGGAAATGGTCCAATATGGAATGTGTGGTATTGGTCTGACTAAGTTAAATAGTCAGCCTTTCAAATATATTGCAGTATGCAGCCTGGATAAATACAAGAATCTCAAATGGGCAGAGGGTAAAGGGTTTGGAATAGAAACCTCCCACGAGGCAGTATAAATAGGCACTATAAAGGTACTATATTAACGCATGTTGCTGAATGGGGGAGGATTGGAAAGTATTTTAAAGTTTATTTATTAGTGTCACAAGTAGGCTTACATTAACACTGCAATTAAGTTACTGTGAAAGTCCCCTAGTGGCCATACTCTGATGGCTGTTCGGATACACTGAGGGAGAATTTAGCATGGCCAATGCACCTAATCAGCACGTCTTTTGGACTGTGGGAGGGAACCGGAGCACCCGGAGGAAACCCATACAGACTCTGCACAGACAGTGGCCCGAGCCGGGAATCGAACCGAGGTCCCTGTCGCTGTGAGGCAGCAGTGCTGACCACTGTGCCACCTGGGTCACGGGGATACCTGATGCAGCAGTAAGATAGAAAATGTGCTGCTTCTTAAACGACGTGGAACAGGTCTGTGAGTCGAGCTGGACAACTTAATAAAGCAGGATAATGTAAACATGTTCTTTATTTTTGTTAGCAGTATGCAAGCAGACATTATACTGATTGTACCAAAGTGTCTCTCACACTCAGTGCTCTGCATATTATACCTGCTGTTGAATAAAGCAATTTATAGATCAAAGTGAGCATAGTAATGCTTGGAGTTAACTTAGTCATCATTCACGGAGATTGAAGGAATACAACTATGTAAGAAAGCAACTTGCTATAGATACTGGTAGGTTAGTTTGCAAAAATAAGTTCCTGCATTCATTCTATATCTCCTGCTTAGCTTCTTTTCAATAGGGTCTTGTATCTTTTGTTTAAGAAGGCATTCACAGACATTGAAGGTAATGGGTCCTGTGCAACCACTGACTAAAATCCAACTCCTGTGCAGTAATCTTGAAATGTAGCCATCTTTTAACACATTAACTTAGCTGCAAAGGTCACATACTCTGTCATCAGGTGAAACATGGCATCATGCAGCAGATTGTAGCCGTGACACTTGTCCAGGATCTGAGTGCCCATCGTCAGACAGATCTGATAAGTGTCAGTCACATGGCATATATATATATGTATGCCAGTATCTCAAATCCATCTTTCATTTTTCCTCTTTCATTTTCAGTACATGCTTTTACAATGAATTACTTCATCCAACGTACACTCCCTGATTCAGACTCTACGTGCATCCTTAAGGATTCCTCAAACTGACTGGTTCAGGGGACAGATTGTTGCTTGCTCTGTTCACAGCAGGTCCAATATCCCCTGCAGAGAGTGCCACATTGGAATGAATTTCCGATCACTGCGAGTTCTATTCCATAGAAGGTTTGTGGGCAAATCTAAGTGGAATGAATGATTGGCACAAATCATTTGCCAGTGACCCCAAAATCCAGGCCACTATTATAACTGCTTAATTTTGCAGCTTTATAAATTTCACTTGCAAATGCACAATTTATCCCATCTTGATTTCTTTTCCCATCAAATCCATATGATACATCTGGAGAAGGCCAAGGTGAAAAATAATATGAACTAGGAATGCAATAATACCAGATTGCATTTTAAGTTTGTTTCATGAAAATCAACTATTAAATCAAATTGATGTATTACGTGCAATATTTTAAACATATATGCCATGTGACTATCATTTTCATTCACAATACTCTTGTGATTTTAACTGATTTGCAAACTTGTTATCCAGGCAAATCTCTGATTGTATTCTTTGGTTTCCAATAGGTAGCTGGTACACTACCTACATTTCCGACATTGCAAGAGCGACTACACGTCAAAAAGCACTTCATTGGCTGTCAAGCACTTTGAGACACCCAGAGCTTGTGAGAAGCACTATATAAATGCAAGTCTTTCCTTGTGTTAGTTATGGCCAGCCATACCCAACCAGCTCACATTGCCACCATGGGTAACGTTCTGAGTTTGAGAGCTAATGAGTCACACAGTGTCTTATTGAAGTAATTTTGCATTTGCCATGTTTCAACGCCAGAATGAATTTAAAATTATATGGGAGGATATAAATCATCAAATGATTTTTAGAACACAATGGCTCTTGTGTGATTTGGTCAGCGGGAATTAAATCTGTAGGATGCAACTTGTTGAATAAAATATGGCGTAGTATTAGATTGAGGATGGTCTTGTGACACAGTGATTTTGATTTGATTTGATTTATTATTGTCACATGTATTAGCATAAAGTGAAAAGTATTGTTTCTTGCACGGTATACAGATCTATCTCTACGCCCTAGCTATGACTGTAACTTAATGCAAGGCAGGTCCTTTCAAAAGTCTGACGGCAGCAGGGAAGAATTAAAGCACTGTTAGAGAGTTTAAAAGAGTTAGAATGAAGTTTGAGAAGCATAGAATGAGAGATAGAATTTGAAGGAAGCTGGACACACCTTGCAAGATGTTGCCTCGCTCTGGCGCCACCTTGGGTGCAAAAAAAAAGAGCCTCTGCCTCTGAGCTAGAAGCACCAGGTTCCAATCCCATTTGGATTTGATAGTATTCATAATGTAGCCAAACAGATTGATTATCACCCTGTAAAACCTTCCAATATACCTGATGGTGAGTGGGAGAATTTCCTTGTCAACCATACTGCAGTAAACTATGGCAAACTACTGCAGTACTTTGCCAATCATAATCATGGACCAATCATGGACCAATCCGATGGAAGTCTGTGGTCGTCACTATCCCCATCGGGAATTTTACTTGGAGGAGAAGGTTTTGACTTATATTGTGGAGTTTTTCAAAATAACTGGAGATAAGAGAAAAATTTCAAAAGCTTATCTTCTTAGGGATGGTTACTCACCATGTGTATAGGTGAAGAAAAAAACTGCTCCTTGCAAATATCAAGCAATATTCTTCAAGGTTTTAAACAAAATTCTTCATAAAAAGCAGATCATTCTTTACATCCCATTACGCAGGCAAGTATAAATCAAATAAGCATAACATTTAGATTTTACCATAGAATTTCAATGGGCTAAACCATCCCTCATGTGTTTCTTTGATTAAGAATTTAATGTAAAGTATATTACTTAAATATAACTGTTATGTATGCGGGGCATAGCCCCTTTAAGAGGGTATGGGGTGACCTGCCCAGGAAACTGCCCCTACTGCCATTCGAGGCATGGAGTGCGAGAAGTACAATTCTTCAATAAACTCGATAGTTCCTGTGGCTTGCCTTTCTGTGTGACGTCTTTGGTGTGACCTCCCCGGTAGTCTCAGATAACACTGGCGATGAGGATAGGAATCAGTGTCAAGTCTGAGACTACTGGGGAGGACACCCCAAAGAAGTCACAAGGAAAGCTAAGCCACAGGAACAATGGGGTTTATTATGGAACTGTACTTCTCACACTCCGGCCCTTGAGTGGCAGTAGGGGTGGTGTCTCGGGCAGGTCGCCCCATGCCCTGAGTCACCTGACCCATCCTCTTAAAGAGACTACACCCCACATACATGACAATAACATTTGGTATGAGCATAATTTATTCCCAATTATTTGCTTTTCAGTGCTCAGCCCACTGAACCTAGTCATCCCAATGCCCAGTGTCAACTAGAGCTTAGTGGTGATCTGAATCTTCAAAATAAACATAAGAAACAATTACAATAAGAGAGAAAATGCTGGAAAATCTCAGCAGGTCTGGCAGCATCTGTAAAGAGAGAAAAGAGCTGAGGTTTAGAGTCCACATGACCCTTTGTCAAAGCTACAAGGCACAGAAAGTGGGAGATATTTGTACTGTAGGTTGAGGGAATGAAAGATGAGTCATAGCCACAGAAACCAGGGGAAAGGCTGCTAACGGCAATCCATAAAAAGAATAAAAGGTGTGAATGGCCAAACGGCAGAGAAGCTGAAATCAGAGGGTAAACTGTGACAGATGAAGATGTGGGGGGAGGAGGGGAATGGGTTGGGCACTTTACAACCTTCCGGTCTCAACATCGAATTCAACAACTTCACGTTGCTTGTTCTCAAACACAAAACCTGCTGTAATTTCACTTCACACCACCTCTGCAATATAGCTCTATCCCACCTCGACCCCTTTGTTTTCATTTTATTTAATTCTTTACTGTTCTCTATCTTTTATTTCTTTATTGTCTTTCTTTATTTTTCTTCCCCCCCCCCATTCTTTCCCCCTATTTTATTCCCCCTTTCCTTACCCTTTCTCTCCCTTTGTTTCCCCTTTCCCCCTTTTTCTAAATTTTACCTCTCTCCCACCCATTGGGCAGTTAAGGCCTTACACTCCCTGAAGAATGAGAGGAGATGTAATTGTGGTGTACATGGTGATAAAGGGGATTGACAAAGGAGATGCGGAGAGGATGTTTCCTCTTGTAGGGCAATCTAGAACACAAGATCATAGTCTTAAGATAAGGGGTGGCAGATTTCAAACAAGTGAGGAGAAATTACTTCTCTCAAATGGTTGTGAATCTGTGGAATTCACTCCCAGAGTGTGGTGGGTGTCGGGACATTGAGTAAGTTTAAGGAGGAGTTGGACATATTTTTAATTAGTAAGGGTTTGAAGGTGCATGATCAACAGGCAGGTAAGTGGAGTTGTGGCCAGGATGAGATCAGGAGTGATTGTATTAAATGGCGGAGCAGGCTTGAGGGGCTAAATCGCCTACTCCTGCCCCTAGTTTTTATGATTCTTATGATGAAAGGGTCCATTTTACGTCACTCTTTTGTGCACCAACTTTGCCGTGGGTTGGTTCACACCTGAATTTAGTCACACAGAGATTTGTAGGTTTGTGACTTGATGGAGGGAGGATGGAAAGGATGGTAGAACTGGAACAGCAGAATGTAGGATGTGAGTGGGCATGCAGAGTTGGAAAATATTGCAGAGGTGGTGTGAAGTGAAATTACAGCAGGTTTTGTGTATGAGAACAAGGAACGTGAAATCTCTATTTTACGGAACTGAAATAGGATACATCGTCCTGACTATTAATTCTATTGACTTAAACAGGGACATGTAGCTGACTATAAACTAGGGGGGATTGAATTGAACATGTAGCAGTGATTATATATTGCGGGGGATTGAACTGAGACATGGAGATCTACTCTAAGTTTGGGAAATTGAATTTTGTAAGCAACAGAGACTTTATACTCTGGAGGGTGAGTTGGAACATGCAGTCATGGCTATATATTTAAGCTGGATTTTGGGAAGGGTGGAATAACTGTTTTATGTGACATGTACCAACCTAATCCCTCAGTATTCAGTGACAGGATGGATCATAAATTAATCCTGTAAACATTCATAATTACTGTTGTATCTACACATCCAATAACCAAGATCTTATAGTCATGGCTTCATGTCCCAATTCCAGCAGCTATCAAACCATACACTTAAGCAAAGCTTTTGCTGTGGTGAAAGTCTCCCTATGCTTTATGTATGGGGGTCACACCCAGAGAAGGCTAAGAAGATGACTCACAAAAATACTGCCTGAAATGTAAGGTGCATGGCACATTTTTAAGGTATGGGAGATATAACAAGGGAAGATGTTTGGGAAGAGAATTCTAGAACATGGGGACAAGATTAATGTTGGAGTGTAGGATAGGATAAATGCACAATAAAACAGACAAATAATTAATTGGATTTTCATGAACTTTCCAGAATGGTGAGTGGAATCCAGATTCCTTCAACAGCACCTTTCAAACCCGTGACCTCTATCACCTAGAAGGACAATAGCAGCAGATGCATGGGAGCACCACCACCTGCAAATTCCCCTCCAAGCAACAGACTATCCTGACTTGGAAATACATCGCCGTCCCTTCATTGTCACTGGATCAAAGTCTTGGAACTCCCTTCCAAACAACACTGTGGGTCTACTTCCAAATTATGGACTGCAGCAGTTCAAGAAAGCTGCTCACCACCACCATCTCAAGGGCAATTAGGAACTGGCAATAAATGCTGGCCTAGACAGTGTTGCCCACATCCCATGAACAAATAAAAATAAACAAATTCCCAAGAGGTCACATTTCAGCCAGTAGGTTGCCGGGCTTGACTACACATGAGGGAAGCACAAACCCGGCAACTTATTGTTGAGTTGAAATAGATTGCATATTAATTGTAGCAAGGGCCTAAACCCATAATATGGGAGTCACACATTTTTAGAGTAGACATAAATACTCTTGAAGGACAGATAAAATCTGTAGAACTGTCAAGCTGTGAAGTTATTTAAATCCCCAGCCCTTTAAAAAATAAAAAGTAGCTGTTTGTTACAGTGACAGGTTAAAAACATTTCAAACTGATAAACTATTTAAATCCCCAGTCCTTTAAAAAAACAAAAATAGACTGCTGATGTCAGTGAAAGTTGGAAAAAATATGTTCTTGCAGTTACAATAACTTTTTGTTGACATTATTCCAAGGACTATCATTATGTCATTATTAATGCTTGGCCACTTTCCGCAACTTTCCATTATCTCAGCGGGGAACCCCAAATTCAGAGTTTAACTGACTGCTTAATGAAGTTATTAAATGATTAATTGCCTTTGATGTGGGATTATGAATCCAGGTCAGTTTTTATAAGTGATTAAACACTTCAGGAGATTTGATTTCTTGGATAGAACTTTCATGAATAGGGATGTTATTTAATGTAGTAAAATTTGCGACAGATGTTTAAAACTTTATTTTATTTTAATCTTAACATGGTTTTTGAGGTCTGCCAATGGTGGATATTGGATGAATTGACATGGCTGGTGTAAGGGCAAAGAGTGGTGAGTGGATTGGTGAGTGGATTGACATTAAGTCGACATGGAGGGTATAAGGGGCCATTGGGTGTGTGTGGATAGCATAGTTTGGCACGGAGAGTATGTAGGACCATTGAGGGTAGGTGGGGGACATGTGTTGGCATGGATGAGTCATGCAGACTGGGTGGGGAGCGGTGAGGCCTAGAGGACTTAATATTCCCCTGAGGCAGGCTGGATGAGCCAGGAGATTTCTCAGCTCAACAACCCCCCCCCCCCCCCCACCACCACCCGCCCCCTCCTCCCTCCCCCTCCCCCACCCCTACCATACACCTGACTCGGGAATGAGGAACCCTATCCGTCTGCAGAATTGAATAGAAAGTCTACTGAGCTATATTTTCTGGTCCCACCCACCATGGGAATCGTTGCTGGCAGGATGGAAAATGTGACGGACCATTTAAAGGTCTGTTTACCTTAGGCAGGAATTTTCAGCCTCGGGGCAGGTGCGGCTGGAAAATCCCATCCATTGTCTGTGCTATGTAATCTGATTCACTGGATACAGTCAAGATCACAAGATTTAGTTCATTCCGTACAGTAAACAGCCCAGCTATAGGACTTGAATCAATACTTCATAAGATAAAGCCCCATTTTTCAGTTCAAGGTTCGAGAATTTATATTCGTGACTGCATATTCTACAATATGCAGTCACTTCTGCAAACTTCTATTCAGTCCCCAACTCTTTACAATAACTGCAATGTGTTCCAATTCACCCTCAGCACAGTATAGATATACCCACAAGTCCCAGTTCAATTTCCCACACATACAGCCATTATTACATAATACCTCTGCAAACCTTCACAGCATAGTCACCATTGCATATAACAATTCAATCTGCCATGGTATTTTAGTTGCTACAAATCACCAATTGACTCTCCCAAGGTAGATAGTCATGGCTACATGTTCCAGTTGAATCCTCCCCATGATAAAGTCACTGTTAGTTGACCCAATTCAATTCCCTTCTGTATACAATCATTGCTGCAACACCAGAATTCAATCCTTCACTGTGTATAATGTAACTGCCAAGTGTCTGCTTTTCAATAAATTTCCAAATCAGCTTGCAACCACATATTTCCTCCAACTCTTAAACCACTCACATCAACCTCTGTAATTCTAACCCTGCCTCACATGCTGAGCCCCTGATCCATGCCAATCTTTCCTTTATACTTAATTATTCCAATGTTAACCTGTCTGGTTCCCCATCTTCTCTGGTCCATAAACTTGAGCTTGTCTAAAACTATATCGGCCTATATGGATAACAGTGTAAATAATAGCCACGGGAGTCGGTCACATGAGCTCTCAAGTTTTCTACACCATGCAATAAGATTGTGGATGAGATTATAAATCATGTCCACTTTCCCACCTTACCTCCATATCCCTGGATTCTCTTAGTTCCCAAAAGTCCTGAATGTTTCTCTGAGCATCGGTAACTAGGGTGGAGAATTCTAGGGAGACTATCCAGCCAGATGTGGCAACCTCTCAACATTTACCCTGTCCAGGTTAACCACTCAATATTTACCCTATTAAAGTTAATCTTTCAAATTTTGCGCTGTTAAGGTTAACCATACGGGGCAGCGCGGTGGCACAATGGTTAGCACCGCTGCCTCACAGAGCCAGGGATCCAGGTTCAGTTCCCAGCTTGGATCACTGTCTGTGTGGAGTTTGCACATTCCCCCCCCGTGTCTGCTTGGGTTTCCTCTGGGTGCTCCAGGTTCCTCCACAGTCCAAAAGATGTGCGGGTTAGGTGGATTGGTTATGCTAAAATTGTCCCTAAGTGACAGGGGGACAAGATGGAGGCTGAGTTGGATTGATGTCAGTGCAGACTTGATGGGCCAAATGGCCTCCTTCTGCACTGTGGGATTCTGTGTGTTAACCTTTCAACATTTACCCTGTTAAGGTTATCTCTCAATATTTAGTCTGTTAAGGTTAACCTCTCAACATTCACCCTGTTAAGGTTAACTTTTCAGCATTTAGTCTGTCACGACCTTGAATAATTTGATGTTCCAATTAGATAATCTTTCATTTTTTTCTAAACCCCAGAGAGTATAGGCCCATTCTACTCAATCTTTACTCATTAAACTACCATCTCAGCACAAGAATCAATTCAGCAAACATTCTTTGCATTCACTCCGTATATCCTTCCTGATGTGAGGAGATCAAAACTTTACACAATGCTCCAGGTATGAACATAAGAATGTAAGAAATAAGAGCAAGAGTAGGCCATACAATCGCTCAAGCTGACTCCATCATTCAAAACGTTTATACTGAACTTTTACATCAATTCCATTTTCTCATCCTGTCCCCATACCCTGTGATCCCTGCAGTGCACAGAAATCTTTTGATCTCAGGTTTGAACATATTCAGCAACTGAGTATCCATAAACCTCTGGGATAGAGAATTTCAGAATTTAAAGGAGCCCTATTGCAGCAATCTATCCTAACTCTGATACCCCAACTCCCTTGCAATATATGCTAACAAACGACTTGCCTTTTTAATTGCTCGCTCGCTCACACAAGGTCATGTTCACCCATCATCTCTATGCTCACTAACCTTCATTGGCTCCCATACCAGCAACAGCTCAATTTAGAATTTCTCATCCTTGTTTTCAAATCTCCCTCTGTAACCTGAGAGCCCTCTCTAATTCTGACATAAGAACCTCGACTTAGGGTCAGTGTGGTGTTGAGCAGAGATGTGTGAAGGTCTAGACATAGCGATAGCCTTGCCTGTACTCTTTACTGTATCTATAATTACTGGTAGTTAGTAAAGTCTTGCTGGTAACCTACAGAAGGTGGCAAAGACTTCTTTAAGATACACCGTTCTGTAAACAGCACCCTCCCAATAATAAGCATTGCTGATTTTAATCACCCAACCTTCGTTAGCCTTGCCTTCATCTGACTAGCTCTCATAAGCTCTGGAATTTCCTCCAAAAACTCTCGCCGGAATTCTACTGCCCCGCCCACCACGGAATCGGAGTGGGCGAGGAGAGGACAATGGAAATGTCCATTGACCTCATGTGGGAATTTCCGGTCTCGCTCAAGCGAGGCCATAAAATCCCATCCTCTGTCAGTCTATCTGTTTTTAAGATTCACCTTAAAAACTTGACCAGGTTTTGGTCATCTGCTTTTGTATCTCCTTGGGGTTTGGTGTGAAATTTTGTTTGATGATGCTCCTTGGGACATTTTATTAGATGAAATGCACTCTATGAATGCATGATGTTGTTGATACTTTGTGCAAACAGTACAAATGGAGGCTGAAAGCTGTTGGCAGAGTTAGAAGAGTGATGGTCGTAACAAAGCTATATTGAAAGGAATACCTTGATGTTCTGATGGCTGGCAAGTTGAATGATGTTAAGGATGTAAAATTTGTTGAGCATCAGAGATCAGACTGAAAATTCTATATGTGGGTACCCTTGTTTAGTGAGACCTGGCACAGATACATTTATACTGGATCTTGCACCCCCAGTGCAGATCATGAATACATCCACACTAGCAGAAGTAAGATTCTATTTCCATGTATTGGTGCTGTTATCATTCAAACTTATTTTGTGCAAAATGTGTCAACAGGGAAATAGAACAAAACATAAGGGTGCTGAATTTGAAAACCTCTGAAATGGACAGCAAGGATCACATTGTGCAATTAATCCACGTCCCTTTATTGAAATACAGATGGCTTGCCATCTTTGTTCTGCTGCTAATTAGAATAATTGCTGCATCCAGTCAGTGCTGACCACGCTGTTCATTGCATGACTACATCAGCAAGTGCCCAAAATTGTAGATTCTTGCACTTCTCAAAGCTAGCCTGCACCTCTTGATGCACCTCTTAAAGTGGAGACGCAGTTTGGCTGCTGGGAGTTGAGCAGGACCAGGGAAACACAAAACAATGGTACAACATGGGCGAGAGCAGTTTCCAGGGTTTTCTGAAGGTGCGCTCAAGGCCTTGGTGAAGAAGATGGAAAGGAGGACAGCAGCGGGAACTAACTGGATGGGAAAAAGGGCACCTGCTTATCCTCATCCCAATGAAGGAGGTGGTGCTGGCCATTATTAGGAGAGCCAATGCTGAGGCTGTCGCCAGCAGCAGGGCTGAAACCATCTAAGATGACAGTATCCTCACACTAACCCTCCTTCCATTCCCCTCATCCCATGATCTCTGTGACTTACAAACTGTGGATGGCACCTTCCCCAGTCCGTACCCCATTCTTTCCTCCTCTCCCCACACACAGCCTTACCATTATACCTTTCACTTTTCAGACAAGTGCATCCTGGCCAGTCAGCAGAGGGGCAGCAAAAAGGCGGTGATGGTGGAAACACAGCACGGTCAATTGATTTCTGATTTGCAGCCAGAAGCTTAGATTCTGACTGATGCGCGTTATCACACACGAGGCTTGAGATGCTCAAGGAAATAAAGGCTTTTATTTACTATTACAACGAAGCTACCATGTATAGTACACGATCCCAGACTGAGGGGTCCCAGACAGAGCAGTGACCTTTATACCTCTCCCAGGAAGCGGAGCCCGGCTGGGATGTACCATAATAACTATAATACAGGTGTAACAGCCCAACCCTAACCCCAACAGCAACAAGTAGAACAACCCATCCCTAACCCCAACAGCAACATATATACATACTTGTAGTACTGGCCAGACCCTGGCTCAGTACTATCTAGTGGGAACCAACGATGGTTCACCACACTGACACTGTGTGATGACAGCATCGATTAGAAGCAGGATCTACCGGCAGTGAGACACCAGACACACATGCGCTGCAGCTAGAGTGCTGGTAAGGTGCCAGCTCATTGGAGGGCACAAGTTAAGGCCACATTGAAGCCTTATTTTGACTAGTCAACTGATCATACGTTTGTGGTACAGGACATTATTGGTGGCCTGATGGCTATATCACTGCTGAAAATTTCTGCATCTCTGCCGATCCTATCCTGCACTCGGCTGTGAGATCAAGTTCTGGGGTAAGGATTATTGAATGCTTAAGTTTAAAGTTTATTTATTACTGTCACAAGTAGGCTTACATTAACACTGCAATGAAGTTATTGTGAAAATCCCCTAATTGTCACACTCCGGCACCCGTTCAGGTACACTGAGGGAGAATTTTTTATGGCCAATGCACCTGGCCAGCACATCTTTCAGACTGTGGGAGGAAACCGGAGCACCCGGAGGAAACCCATGCAGACATGGGGAGAATGTACCGACTGCACACAGACAGTGATCCAAGCTGGGAATCGAATCACAGTGCCACCATGCCACCCTTTCACTCAAAAGCAACAGCATACATCAAATTTTATACACCGTAGTATATAGGTGCCTTGTTTTTAAGGTTACCTACTGAATCAATTACCTGACAAAAAGCATGAGGACCACACTATGTTCCAAAGTGTGGCCATATGTAACCCTGCCCTGAATCCTTCATGAGCAGAGATAAGATCCATTCCATTACTGTGCAGCTGGTTCATAACCAAAGGGACAAAATTAGGCACATGAATGCTTGTGACACTGGCAGCAGTCCTGAGTCATTTTCTGATAATCCAAGGTGTCATGGTTATTTGTATAGGCAGGTCAGGATAGATGACTCCACAGTGTCAAAAGAATATCTTCTTCTTCTTCCCTAACTCATAACCCCTCTTATTTTCATAAAGTTATCCCAAACATTGGTGAAACGACACTAGGAGAATGGTGTACAGCCCTGGTCATCATATTATATACAGTCACTGAAAAGGGTGAAAAGTGATTGACAAGGAGGATTCCAGAGCTGCAAAGTTATTGATCAGGAATAGGCCGGGACTCTTTACCCTGAAAAGAGAAGGCCACGGATGACCTGTTAGAACCGTTGAAAATTATCAAGGTTTTGATAGAGCGGACAGAAACTATTCCCTATTGTGAACAAAACTAGAGGCCACCAAATAAGATAGTCACTTAGGAATCAGATAGAGAGTTCAAAAGAATCATTTGCAGCCAGAGGGTGGGAAAAATACCACAGGCCACAGTTAAGGGAAGTTAGATAAGGATTTGGGGGAGAAGGAATACAGAGTTATGCTATTTGAGTGTAATTCTATGCAATAACCATGAACAAAAAGTGAAGTGCGGTATTATCATGCTTACATTGCTATCAAGATCGAGGCTGAACATATCAGGAATAACTTTCCCTTTTGGTAGAGGAGGGAAACTGGTAATAGTGAATCAGCCACCTGTCGTAAAAGCGGTGCTGAATCGACTATCATCGGGTTTCCATTCCGGTCAAAAGCGAGCCATTTCCTGAGTTGTAACAAAGCTCAGGTTAGGAGATTATTGCAGCTTCACCTTGTCAAAGCCCTAAAAATCATTGAAGTCTATTGGTTACTCGGTCATACAATGAGGGATTAGCTTGGGATAGGTAGCCCTGTCACGAGGCTATGCCCCTTTGCTTTTGAAAATATGATTATTCAACTTCCAACTGACTGGAAACTTTGCAATTTGCAATGTTGCCCAGTTTGAGAAACATAGTCTACCAGAAACCTACCAACAAAGTGATATCTTGTAATAACTGCAACATCTAAAACTGACCACATCCAAGAAACCAGCTCACCGAAATCGGCATTTAAAACCTTCACCTGAAAGTTATTTCTGTGTGTGTGTGCTCGTGTATATGTCTGTGTGTGTGCGTGTGTCTGTGTGCACACACACGTGCACATGCGTGTTTTATGTGGGCTGAATGCTTGACTTCGCTTTTCTTTGCTTTTTTGGGGGTTTGTCATCAATGCATTTGCCCTTTGACTGAAGAAAATCCTGTTTGATTGGCTCCTTTTTGCTCACAGCTTAAATAGTAAAATACATCCTGTTTCGGAAAAGGCATATCCTCATGAAAAAGAAACTTAAACTTCTGTTGTTTCCAACTGACGAGATTGAATAGAAGGAATCTATCCCTCCTCACCTCTTCCCACCTAACCGTAGCACCCATGCAACATCTACTGGCAGAGGTAGTTGAGAAAATATATTATTGAGTTTATGATTGTCTCAGGTGCCATCATTATTTGTATAGACAGGAAGTCTGGACGGAGACCTAGGATTTTTAAAAATTCGTTCATGGGATGTAAGCATCTCTGCCAAGTCCAACATTTATTTTTCTTCTTCATTCTCTTCTTGTGCCCAGAGACACATGAGGGGTGTGGGTCAGCGCTGTGATGGTTCTTCCTGAACCCCTTCATCCTCAGACATGCTTCAGAGGATCACAGAGCTGCTGGTGCCTGAAACACACAAAAAAAATAGTTTTAGTGGATAGGCTGAAGCTAATTCAGAGTATATTGCACTCACTGTGAATTGCAGGATTAGGTGAAGTGATGTAGCTGAGATCAGTATTAGGTTATGGGAGGCCAAACTCTGCGTCACCACCAGAATGATCCTATTTGTCGCTGGTGAGCTCTGCACCTCAAACTCAGTCCTACCCCCAATCTGGCCTCGCTCTCTTATTGCGTGCAAGTTTGGTCTGTATTAGGATAAAAGAAACAGATGTGATCAGAAGGGGTGGAGCAGAAGTTGGGTGAAATGCATGTCCCCTGTGTGTGCCCTACCCAGAAGGCCTGATGTGGAGATGCCGGCGTTGGAAGGGACAGAGATTGGAGTTGGAGCAACAAGACATGATGCTGGTGGTGTGGAAGTTTTGTTGAGAGTGTGAGTGTTGATATGTGTGCCGTATGACTGAGATGTGCAATATCCATGAGGAGAGTAGCAGTTTGAGTAGAACATAGAACATAGAAAAACTACAGCACAAACAGGCCCTTCAGCCCACAAGTTGTGCCGAACACATCCCTACCTTCTAGACCTACCTATAACCCTCCATCCTATTACGCTCCATGTACTCATCCAGGAGTCTCTTAAAAGACCCTATTGAGTTCGCCTCCACCACCACTGACGGCAGCCGATTCCACTCGCCCACCACCCTCTGTGTGAAAAACTTACCCCTAACATCTCCCCTGTACTTACCCCCCAGCACCCTAAACCTGTGTCCTCTCGTAGTAGACATTTCCACCCTGGGAAAAAGCCTCTGAGAGTCCACCCGATCTATGCCTCTCAACATCTTATACACCTCTATTAGGTCTCCTCTCATCCTTCGTCTCTCCAAGGAGAAAAGACCGAGCTCCCTCAGCCTATCCTCATAAGGCATGCCACTCAATCCAGGCAACATCCTTGTAAATCTCCTCTGCACCCTTTCAATCTTTTCCACATCCTTCCTATAGTGAGGCGACCAGAACATGATGTACATGGTGTACATGATGCCATGCTGAGAGTTTGATAGTGGAGGGACCTGAGAGGACTTAGCCTGGCAGAGCAGATGAGATCATCGACCCACTTCCTGTGCCTGGATGGCATTTCCTGGCTGAGTAACAGAAGTGCTAACCTCCTCAGCAATGACCTCCCAGGCCAGACAGGTGATGTTTGTGTGTTTCTTTGAGTCGTCCCTGGGTAGAGGTTATGCCTTTCAACCCGAACGCCTTGAATAAAGACGGTGAAAGCAGGTGGTGCCTTCTTGAGGCTGCAAGTCTTTTCCCTCAGGGTTCCGGACATGTTGGAGGCTCTCCTGAAGACAGGTGGGCTGGAGAGACTGATATCCGTGTGCTTGATTGGTATTTAAATATGACTCTGCGACCTTTGAACTGCTAGCCCACCAGGTGATTTGGGACGGGAAAACTCACCTGCGCATAATTAATGAGCTTCCAAGTGCAGGATCTGGTGTGGGATCCCCCCATTCTGGATGGTAGAAAAGGTGCTGCCGGAACAGCCCTCTCTGAGCCTCAAAATGGGAGAATTCCACCCTTAGCAAGCAGTCAACTTAAAAGACAGTAGCAGCAGATTTTTATGGATATAAATGAGGACTATTATTTATTCATAAACTCAACCTAGAAAGGTATATCACTACGTCAAACACACAACACATTCCCAATAAAGATACAATTAAAGACAGCAGTGCGCTTTTACAAATATTAAAACCAAACGGCCTTTTGGCTAAGATCAAGTGTAGTATAGATCGCCTGCACTTGGTTGAGGTCATTAGGTTACACTGAAGCTTCATGTGTTTCATATGAAGCAATTTTCAAAAGCGGCATCTCGGCCTTTTGGCTAAGATGCAAATGATCTCAAGTCTTGGAGGAGGATCCTCCCCCTTCTCCAATCAGCTTGACTCATGTAGATCAGGCCCAGGACAGGGTGGTTTTGGTCTCCCGTCCTGTCTTGTCAGCCTGGATCTGAAATGTCTCAACTTGTTGAGACTCTGAATTGGATTTGATTTGATTGAATTGGAAAAGTATATTAAAAAAAACCAAACGGCATGGTGGCACAATGGGTGTCAAGGTGGCACAATGGTTAGCACTGCTGCCTGTCACCACCAGGGACCCGGGTTCAATTCCCAGCTTGCGTCACTGATGGTGTGGAATTTGCACATTCTCCCCGTATTTGCATGGGTTTCCTCCGGTTTCCTCCCACAGTCCAAAGATGTGCAGGTTAGGTGGATTGGCCATGCTAAATTGCCCCTTAGTGTCAGGTGGATAGGCTAGGGTAAATGTATGGGGTTATGCATGGGGATAGGGCCTGGGTGGGATTGTGGTTGGTGCAGACTCAATGGGCCAAATGGCCTCCTTCTACACTGTAGAGTTTCTATGATTCTATGAAACAAAATAGTTAGCAATTGACATGTCTTTAAGAGGCCAGTGAAGGAGGAATATTTTCCCACTCAAATGGCTGGGGTCAAACCCAGATGAACTGAGTGGTTTATTTGAAGTAAAAGACCAATTGGACAGCTTGTGTAGATAAGCCTTCATGGCCACGGTAGCTGGAGGTCCAATTTCTCACAACAAACCTGGAGATGTTGGAATAAGTTGAAGGAGCCTTTTAAAAGATTTTAAGCCTTACAGTCTAAGGGCGGCACGGTAGCACAGTGGTTAGCACTGCTGCTTCACAGCTCCAGGGACCTGGGTTCGATTCCTGGCTTGGGTCATTGTCTGTGTGGAGTTTGCACATTCTCCTCGTGTCTGCGTGGGTTTCCTTCGGGTGCTCCAGTTTCCTCCCACGGTCCAAAGATGTGCGGGTTAGGTTGATTCGCCATGCTAAAATTGCCCCTTAGTGTCCTGGGATGCGTAGATTAAAGGGATTAGTGGGTAAAATATGTGGGGATATGGGGGTAGGGCCTGGGTGGGATTGTGGTCGGTGCAGACTCGATGGGCTGAATGGCCACTTTCTGTACTGTAGGATTTCTATGAGTCTTGAAACGGCAAGATGACACAGCTTTTCTTAGCAGTTGCACTGTGTAATATTGTTGCTGGCGTTCTGCAGAGTGCCCAGTCTCTCTTGCTTTTTCTGGATAAATGGATTTCAAAATCCAAGGTCAATCTTGATCACATGGCCGTTGATGCACAATGGAAAAAAAATGAAGGTCTTTCATAGCGATAAAACCCATCTGATCAAAACCCACAGATCTGCAATGGAATGTAGGTAGTGGTCTTTAGCACTTCATTGTGGAATCTCAGCTTTGATCGTCCTCCTTTGTTCCATGGCAGTCCCAGGGCCAGAGTTTCTGGGAGTTTATTGTCGTTGTGTTTTGGAATGAGCCTTGCCAATAGCTGGTGCAAAATTCCACAATTCTGAGTTTGATTACCACATTTCCCCACAATATAAATGATGGGATATTGAAAATAGCTAAAGCTCAAATCACAAATTGTTTATATCCCATTCCATCCATTTATTGCATTCAATTGCAATTTGTTCTTTTCCTATTATATACCTGGGCTCAGGCAGCAGAAACTGGCTGGAATTTATTGTATCCACCAGCTAGATGGTTGGCAATAATCCTGCATCACCTACTTTTAGATTAAATGCCAGCCAGGCACTTAAGTGGCCACCAATGGACCTTCCCTAGGATGAAGGACGCCAGGCATGGAAATCCTATCCCCCCACCATTCCCTGCTGAGAATTGCCAACTAACCAGGGGCCAGTGCCAATGGCTCCGCATTGCCATCATCCCCACAGAGTGGCAGCTACCTGTAAAGCACACAACAAGGTCATCAGTGAGGGATCCAAACACAGGACACAGATGAGTGAGGGCAGTAAGAGGGTTGGAGGAATATTTCGCTGGCTACTGCGGTGAGGAGCTGTGAGGTGTGGTCAGGGGGTTTGGAAGAAAGGGCAGCGGGGTAGCACTCAGCAGCTGCCCCCTGTTCCATTCCTAAAACTGGATCCCTTGATCTGGCGCTGAGTGCCTGACAATGAAGGACCCAGCCATCAGCCAGCAAGCAAACTGAAAAGAGTTTGCTTTTTGGGCTCCCTGCATGGCGGCTGCCGAGATTGCCATCAGTTGAATACCAGTGGAGGTGGGATGAGACCCTTTCACCGGACATTCATTTTCCACCAAAAGGCCTTAAATGGCACCAGGTGAGAAGGCTGTCCATGAATCTTCCCACACTAAGCCAAATAGGGGAGGAGGCAGGAAGGTGGCAGGGGTCCCCCCCCAGCTTCCTCCTGCCCGATTCAATGCCCCCCAGCTCCAAACTTTCCTGCAGGGGAGTGGGCATTGAATTCTGCCCTTTGCTTCAGCGCTCCAATGGCTTCCTCAGAAAAAAAGATCACGAACCAACTCTTGAATCTGGCGGAAATCCTGGGAGAGACTAGATCTCGAGGGCACAATATCAAAGTGAAGGGACGCTCCTCTAAAACTGAGATGAGGAGGAATTTCTTCAGCTAGAGGGTGGTGAATCTGTGGAACCTATTGTCACAGAGGGCTATGGAGACCAGGTCATTGAGTGTCTTTAAGGCAGAGATAGATATGTTCTTGATCAATAAGGGGATCAAGGGTTACAAGGAGAAGGCAGGAGAATGGGGATGAGAATCATTTTAGCCATGATTGAATGGCGGAGCAGACTCGATGGGCCGAGTGGCCTAATTCTGCTCCTATATCTTATGGTCTTATGGTCTAAACCCACTTCGGCTGTTGATTATGGGTTTCTGAGAGAACGCAAGGACCAAATATGCAGGGGTGAGTGGGGCCCTTACTCCAAAACAGGAGCAAATAAAACAGGATTGAGAACTAGGGCAAGATAAAAGCCTCACAGCAGCATTTTGAAAAGCGTTGGGCACAGAGCTGCATGATATGCTGCTGGTGGTGACCATAAACCAGGTACAAATTGATGGTGTAGAAACCCTGATGATTCATAAAGGCAGCAGGCCCTGTCTGCAAGGGGTTAGGGGGTGTAGTCAGTGAAGCCTTGAATGACGGGAAGGTGCAGTATGCACAAACTTTATCTGGTGTTTGGAGTTTTCCACGGGGAACATAACATTAACAAACATGGCATCAGTCACCTGCTTAATGCAAGAATGAGCTCCAGACAGGTTGATGCTGCTGATCTTCACAATTTCAGCCCAAAAGCAGCCAGAGGCAAAAATGACAAAGGGCATTGTAACCTTGCCATCAACAGGCAATGTAGACGTAACTGTGATAATGGGTTGTGGGCCATACTGCACTGCTAACACGGTGGCACAGCTACCTCACAGTGCCAGGGACCCGGGTTCGACTCCTGGCTTGGGTCACTGTCAGTACAGAGTCCGCATGTTCTCCCCATGTCTACGTGAGTTTCCTCCAGGTGCTCCGGTTTCCTACCAAAGTCTGAAAGTCATGCTGGTTAGGTGCATTGGCCATGCTAAATTCTCCCTCTGTGTATCTGAACAGGCGCCGGAGTGTGGTGACTGGGGAATTTTCACAGTAACTTCATTGCAGTGTTAATGTAAGCATACTTGTGACACTAAAAAAAAAACCTTTAAATTCCAGTGCTATTAGCCACCTCCCACATTGTACCATGCATGATTTGTGGACAGGTTCATGAAGCACAACCCAATGAAAATAGTTCTCAGGTCCCATTTCTTTAAAATATATTTTGCATGTGATATTTGCATCACTGGCCAGACCAACATTTGTTGCCCATCGCTAATTGCCCTTAAACTGAATGCCTTGCCAGGCCATTTCAGAGAGAAGTTAAGATTCAAGCACATTGCTCTGGAGTCACATGTCGGCCAGACCAGGAAAAGACGGCAGATTTCCTTCCCTAAAGGATACTCTAGTGGTGGTCGGTGCAGACTCAATGGGCCGAATGGCCTCTTTCTGTACTGTAGGGTTTCTATGATTTCTATGATTACTCGTGAAGCAGATGGACCTTTACGACAATCAGTGATAGTTTCATGGTCATTATTAGACTTTTACTTCCAACTTTTATTGGATTCAAATGTCACTATTTGCCATGGTGGGGTTTGAACACAGGTCCCCAGTGCATTGTCCCTGGTTGCTGGAATACCATTGCTGGAATTCCAGTGGCAATACCATTACACCACTGTCAGGCCTTCATTAACATATTAATGATTAGAGTCTCACCTAATTCTGGTGTGTGTGTTGGGGGCTGGGGGCTTGGATGCCGGATGTTTAAACAAAAGGGTGGCCTAATTCTGAGTTCACCTTGGTGCAAATCCCATTATGGCCCTCTCGCAAGAGTTTGCAGCCATACTGGATTTGTGCCTGTGGTGAACAGGCCCTGAAAACTCCCCCCTGTAAATCCCATGAAGCCTGACTGGAAAGGAACATAGTTCAATACAGATTGCAAAGTAAAACCACTACTGTGGGTGTAAATATGCTCGTCCCTGCCTGGGGCTACAGTTCAGCAGGCCCAATCTACCTGTGACCAGGGGAACTCATACTCAACAAGCCCCACAGGGAGATAAATCAGTTATTTCCCATGGACCTCATTGAGGTTATCACCCCTCCCCTCCCCCCGAGTGTGAGGGTTTCCCCTCATTTCCATGATGATGGAGTCTATTTCTTCGGTAGCACAGTGGCACAGTGGTTAGCACTTCTGCCTCAAAGCTCCAGGGACCAAGGTTCAATTCCAGCTTCACTGTCTGTGTGGAGTTTGCACATTCTCTCTGTGTCTGTGTAGGTTTCCTCCAGGTGCTCCGGTTTGCTTCCACACTCCAAAGATGTGTGGGTTAGGTGGATTGGCCATGATAAATTGCCCCTTAGTGTTAGGGAGACTAGCACAATAAATGTGTGGGGTTACGGGGTTTGAACCTAGGTGGGATTGTTGTCATTGGAGGCTCGATGGCATGAATAGCCTCCTTTTGCACTGTAGGGATTCTATGATTCTCCGTCTCTTTGCCTGTGGCCTTATCTCCAGCGGTTTTAGGGTCTAGTTGGCAGTGTGTGTAATGGATAGGTGAATGCCTCTTCCGTGAAGAGCATCGAACAGCTACTACAGGGGGCTCATCCTCAGTGTCGACCTCTGACCGGCTGCCTCTGTCTCCACGTCTGAACCAGAATCTTCATTGTCTAGATGATTGGCTCTTGAGTTTTTCGAGGGCTGAGATGGTGGCTGTGAGTCTCAGACAAAGTGACAGCGTTTCTTCATCACTTTTTGGTCACCCTCCCTCCTGAGGCTGCTCTGGCTGAATGGCACCAGTTCTTAGGTATGTGAATACAGGTAAACAGAAGGGGATGGTTGGGGCTGAGGGAAAGGGGAGGGGGTGGTGAGCAAGAGATCCATGGTTACACCATCTGCAGCTTGCACTTTGTGCCAGATTGCAGGATTAGGCCGAGCCATCATCTACAATGCTACCAGCAAAACTGGATGCAAGGGGCTCTGTGGTAGCTGGCCCCATGATGCAGAGCAACTTTGTGCGAGGCCAGAGGATGCTGGTGTGCCTGGTCTCATCAAGTTCTGCCTTGCTACTTCTGAGTACTGCATGAGAGAGAGAGAAGAATGCCAGTGATTGCATTGTTCTGAATTTAGGTCATGTCATGGCCATAGCAGGATAGCTGGAAGTGTGTGGAAGCAGTGAGAGGTGGGTGTGAGTCTTTGGGAAGTGTATGAGATTGAGGGTGAGCATTTAAATGTTAGGGTTGAGTCCAACCCCTGGGTTTGCTGCTCGGGAAATGAAGGGGACATGGTGCACTGAGCAGTGTGAGAGGTAGTGTGGTGTGTGTATGAGATGTCTGTTGAAGATGCATTCATTGACCTTGACCATGCATATGACGTTAATTAACTTCTTGCTGCAGCACTGTTACATTCTCAGGGAGAGATTCCAGGAAGTGACTTCCCTGGCCTCTTCCTCCCATTCCCTCGGTGAGTGTTCCCCGAAGATTTCCTGGCTCCCCCAGGGAAAACGTGGCCTCTCTCTTCCTGTTAACCACCATCACTAAGGCCTCCAGCACCTCAACAGAGAACCTAAGAGCCCTTTCACTTCCCCAGTTCTCCATTAGTTTTGCTTTCACTTGCAGCCAATTCCACTTTGGGCAACCTTGCCGTAGCTTCCTTCAAGTGAGTTGCAGCTCTCCTTTGAGAGGCGCAAGCTGCCACTAAGAACTGAACGGATGGTTAGAACACATGCTAGTCTGGCATGCTGCAAGGCTCCCTGCTGAGTGTTCAGCTTGGTAGGCAGTAGCATGGGTCGCACTTGACTGAATGGTACAATCAAGCAAATGAGGAGGTGAAGTTTATGCGCTGTCTGTCCCAATAGAATTGGGCACATGCAGAGCAGACAAATCTTTAACTCAGGCTGTTGAACGCTTGGGGTGAGAAGAATGCCGCACAGATCATGCAAACAGCATGCCTTGCCCCTGTGGATCGATGTAAGCTTGCATAGTGTTGGTAGAAGCAGCACTTCATGAACAGAATCTTCCCTCTAAACTTTGAAACTTGTTTTCAAGCACAGAACCTAGGATAATAAAGGCAAAATGCTGCGGATGCTGGAATCTGAAACAAAAACAGAAAATGCTGGAGAAACTCACCAGGCCTGACAGCATCTGTAGAACCTGCTGAACCTGCTAACTAGGGTACAGGAACACAAATAATAACTCTACCTGGTACAGGGAAAACATTCTGCATCCACTTTACACTTCACCATGTACAGAAGCGTGCTGTTACAAAGAAAGGCGCAGTTTTCTAGTCAGCTGGATTTGAAGCATCAAAAATTTTCCTCTTGTAAATTCTTTGTGCCAATTGTGTATCTCAGAATCAATTTCCTCCCTCAAAATGTTATATTCCCAAAGTGCGATGAATTCAGGCCCTTGACAAGCTGAATCTCGGAAATAGAGATATAAGCCATTCTTTTTCCAGTTCTTTCTTTTTAGTCTCTGAAGTATTCAAGCTGTGCAATAATGTAGCCAAGTAGGTTCATGAATGGTCTGCACACCCAGGACCAACAGGGGCACCGCACTGGTTACGAGGAGATGCTGTGTAGGCCATGAATTGATCACCGTGAGATCTTCCCTTCCCATGGGGAAAACATGCTTAGCTCCCACTCCATACCTTTCCACAGCAATGTGGCTAAACTCAGGTTCATATTTACATAATACAGCTTCACATTTCCAATACAGCTGTTTTAACTGAGGCAATTTGCAACCAGCTTCAACCCTAAAAAACATGTGGTCAGCAGTGGAATATTAGAGGGGAGTGAGATGGGGCAACTCAACTGCTTCTTGGATGTCCAAGGCTGCCCGATGTCATCTTCTCCAGCATTGCCCGCCTGGTTACATGTGCAAATTATGATCCTATGCCCATTGTTAGGCCCTGTTTGTAATTTGTAATTTTCAGTTACAAATGGGAAGGGTACTCTTAAAGGGACTGCTGGATGCTGCTTCACAAATGGCTTGGCACGCATTGACAGCAATGCTCCTTCTGGTCCCACAGCAGTACTGTGGTTCATTGCCAGCCTCTGATTGGGTGCTCCCCGTCCTTCGCTGCTTCTCCCCCCCTTTTACGACATTCATCCAACGCAGTTTTCCCATGGAGTCGCCAGATTTCCCACCTGCAGCCCCCACAGTGTGGCAAGCTATCTCTAATGCTCATTGGGTGGGATTTTCCGGCCGCACTCGCCCTGAAACCCGCCCAAGGTCAACGGACCTTTCCATGGTCTGCCCTTTGCCCGCTATGATTCCTGTAGCAGGCAGAACGGGAAAATTCACCCCCTTGACTCTAAGGCAGTCAGTCTAAGTACTATTGATAATGCCTGAACATGAGAACAGTTGGCGACTCTTGCTTCGCGCAGGTGACACCTTCAAGCCAGTTTGTCAAAAAAATCACTCTCAACACGTGAAACAAATAGATTGTTCACGAATTAGCAAAATGGCACTGAGAATAATATGGCTATAGATGTTATTGGCACAAGATGTGCTGATGAAGTAGCTCCCCTGTTTGAAAAGTGTTTCTTTCATTCTGAAGGTGGAAATTAATAATCTAGCAATAATACCACTAGGCCATCGCCTAGTAGTATTATCGCTAGACTATTAATCCAGAAACTCAGCTAATGTTCTGGGGACCCAGGTTTGAATCCCGCTACGACAGATTGTGGAATTTGAATTCAATAAAAAATATCTGGAATTAAGAATCTACTAATGACCATGAAACCATTGTCAATTGTTGGAAAAACCCATCTGGTTCAATAATGTCCTTAAGGGAAGGAAATCTACCATCCTTGCCCGGTCTGTCCTACATGTGACTCCAGAGCCACAGCAATGTGGTTGACTCTCAACTGCCCTCCAAGGGCAACTCGGGATGAGCAATAAATGCTGGCCAGCCAGCGACGCCCATGCCCCAGGAATGAATAAAAGTCGATTTTAACTGGTCATAGCATGAAAAAGCTTTGCTATCAGCCACCAGCTGACTTTCACTCCTATTGTTTGTTGAACTGATCTGCAGTGCTGGTTGTAATCCTGGGTAGCAAGGTGAAAATCTAACCCTAGGTGCGATTATATCATTGTGTTTGCAATCCCGAAAATAACAGCAAATACACATTTCCCCATTTACATGCACTGAAGATCACTCCGAGGAAATTTATGATTTGAGCGTTAGATGTAGACTTGTTAGACTCAAATGCATCACAACTCATGCAGAAGCCCCTTTTTAATGATGTGTAATTGGCTTCTGTTAAAGTAACGCTAGTCTGGAGAGTTAGTGTGTACAGAATCTGACAGGGAAAAATTATCGGATATGGGGACGAGAAATAGAAATGCTCACTTTAGGCTGGCAAGGGAAATAAAGCATTTTTCAAATGCCAGTGTCTATATTTCTACATAAGATCACTCCTTTATTACAGCAAGGTGAAAATGAGAATGGTTCAAGCTTAACATTAGCTGCTACACAGCATGTCAGATGCAAGAACAGTTGACATAAGTCATGATCTGCACGTGAGTACAAGGCATTTTTAAAATTATCCATGTCTGGGTCATCAAATTATTACTTGGCCCACAAGGAGTACACTTCCACAGTTGATCGGCCTTAAACATGTTTTTAGGCTAATTATTATCTTTTCTTTAATAAATGCTAATTCCTCGAATGATGATTTATATTTTTGTTTATTAAAGCAATCATTCCCAACAATGAACCAACCAGAAACTGTTAGTATATTCAGCATTCATCGCTTCAGGAGAGGCTGATTACACCCTCAGAGGATTTCTTCTTGCTCATCAACAAAAACAGTTTGACCTATCTAACTGATCCAATCAGATGCCACCGTCCTATAAAGCCAAGGTACCTGAAATGGCTGAATTAATCTCTTCAGTGAGGTTGCCCTCAAGGTCCTCGTTGTGTGCTGTAACTTTGTCATGTGTGGCCTTAGGGAAAATTCTGCTGTTCATTCTACATACTGCAGGTGATCAGTAGTAGCATCACTGAAGAGCCAGTATTGGGTGAGAAAATTAGAG
The DNA here is from genome assembly GCF_964213995.1 of Mustelus asterias. Classification (NCBI taxonomy): domain Eukaryota; kingdom Metazoa; phylum Chordata; class Chondrichthyes; order Carcharhiniformes; family Triakidae; genus Mustelus; species Mustelus asterias. The sequence goes on from NC_135804.1 coordinate 32,387,857, forward strand.
CCTGAATTTCTACTCTTTTCAAAAGGACACTGGCTGGAACTACCTTTGTTTTTAAAGTTTATTTATTCGTCACAAGTAAGGCTTACACTGCAAAGAAGCCACTGTGAAATTCCCCTAGTCACCACACTCCAGCACCTGCTGGGGTCAATGCACCTAACCAGCATGCCTTTCAGACTGTGGGGGGAAACCGGAGCACCCAGAGGAAACCCACGCAGACACGAGGAGAACATGCAAATTCCACACAGACAGTGACCCAAGCCAGGAATCGATCCCAGGTCCCTGGTGCTGTGAGGCAGCAGTGGCTAACCACTGCTCCACCATGCCACCCTTAGTTTTCAATGTTGTGATTAGTGTGTATAACCTGCAATACTGGAAGAAACTATTCATTTCTATTGTTTCCCCCATCTGTAAAACCAGCACATTCTGCTTCAGCAGCCACAGTGGCTGGAATGTTACGGTCGTTCACGCCGGCGGGATTTTCCCATCACGCTGCAGTGGCTGGGTGCCAAATTCTCCGACTTCACCGCAGCAGAAGCATGGCACGAATGGCCGGTAAGATCACGCCCATGCACACTGTCTTCTTTCAGGCAGGAGTGGTTTCTTCCAGATGGTTATGCAATCTCTTCTTTGTCTTTTGGCTAAGATCAAACATAACATCAAGCATGAGATCGGATGTAATGCCTGTTCTTGTCAGCTTGAATCCGGTATGCCTCTGTTGTGGGGACCATGAAGTAGATTCAGTTTTAATTTGCATTCGTTCTTGGAGCAAGCAAGGAGATGGATTAGGGTAAAAGCAAATTACTGTGAATGCTGGAATCTGAAACGAAAATGGAAAATGGAAAATGCTGGAAAAATCTCAGCAGGTCTGGCAGCATCTGTGGAAAGAGAACAGAGCAAACGTTTCAAGTCTGGATGACTTTTCATCAGATGGATTAGGGGCTTGCTCCATCCACTCTGTGCATTGGCTTTGTAACCCTGAGAATGGAATATGTTTTAAAAAAGACTTTAGCATAATCTGCATCAATGCTATCACTGAATGCACTCAATAGACGGAAGGATCTGCCTTGCTGATTTTGCTTCCTTTTTTGACAATTAAGCATTTTGTTACCTCAATGTGTCCCATTTAATATTTGCTGTCACAAACTGACAAAATCCAGCTCTCCAAGCTAACCAAGTACCAATGTCTGTCAGTTCTGAGATTCAGGAATGCCACCTTCTCAATTGGAAGTCCAATGTTCTGCTGGAGCTAATACATTACAAGTAGTTTCTTTGAAGATCACCAGATACTCAAACAAATCTTATCCATTATATGAGTAAACAAAAGTAAATTATTTATTTTTCAAATCTATATATCTTTGAGTCCTGATTTCAGTATAATTAGGAAGTTTCTAAGATCACCTTTTCTTATTTACCAATCAATGTTGTCTGCTTATTGTAACGCTCCCACCACTGCCTCACAGCACCAGGGACCCAGGTTCGATTCCGGCCTTGGGCAACCATCTGAAGTTTGTACATTCTCCCCGTGTCTGCGCGAGCTTCCTTTAGGTGCTCCGGTTTCCTCCCACAGTCCAAAGATTTGCAATTTAGGTGGATTAGCCATGCTAAATTGCTCCTTAGTGTCCCAAGATGTGTAGTTTAGGTGGATTAGCCATGGTAAATCCATGGGGTTACGGGGATTGGGTAGAGAGAAGGGCCTGATTGGGATGCTCTTTCGGAGAGTCAGTGCAGAGTTGATGGGTCAAATGGCCTCTTTCTGCCCTGTAGGGATTCTTTGGTTCTATGATAAGTATACGTGAGAACTGCTTTAAGCAATTAACTGATTTCAACTACCTAAGTCAGGTGGAGGAAGGGAGGGACGGTGGGAGGGGGGAGGGATGGAGGGAGGGGGCAGGGAGGTTACATACTCTTGTATTCAGAAACCACTTCAATGTCTAAATGTCACCACAAGGAATGATTGAGGGTGGGGAGGATTTTAACAAGATTTAGTGTAAATTGGGGATGGAGTAAACACAACCCACTCCCAACCACATCAATTTGAGTCTCTGATTGTTCGAACTCCTAGCACTCATTTATATTTCACCAGACAGTTGCCTGCCAGAAATGGTGTGGAGATAGTTGGCTGACTGCTGTCAGGCGAAGACTGGCCAATCCAAGGCGCACCCACTAGCATTAGGTGTGTCATGGAGGTTTGGCAGGATCTTGGAGGCAGGAATGGGAGCATCCAGGCTCAGCATTGGGCAAGACTTACCCAGTGAGGCACAAAAGGACATTCCCAACGTACATTTTAAAGCTGACTTTTGGACCTTGGCACTTCACCAGCTGTCCACAGTTAAAATATTATTGAGATCCTTATTACATCATAGGACCCCAATCTTCATGTTCTAATGTGGCTTGAACCTGAATCCAGCAGGCCATTCTAAGAAAGTGATCTGGTGAATGTGACAAGAGTGGTGTTGGAACAGGACTGGAGGTCTTCAGAGGTGATTATAACACTGTGGATGGCTAGTTCCCACTGGACTACTTAAAAATTACACCAAATACATCTGAACATCAGTCAGTGATGACGCAAAATGTAGACCAAAGGAAACCTATTTGTAAAGCGTATCAAAATAGCATATCATGAACACACAGCCTGAGATGATCAAATGGGTATAATCTACATATAGTTGACACCAGCCAAGGAAGATTTTTATTTAAAGTGATATTTCATTCCCAAGTGGAGAGAACAGTGGTTAGCACTGCTGCCTCACAGTGTCAGGGACCCGGGTTCGATTTCCGGGTTGGGTCACTGTTTTGTGTGGAGTTTGCACGTTTTCCCCGTGTCTGCGTGGGTTTCTTCCGAGTGCTCCGGTTTCTTCCCACAGTCTGAAAGACATACTGGTTAGGCGCATTGACCCAAACAGGTGCTGGAGCGTGGCGACTAGGGGAATTTCACAGTAACTTCATTGCAGTGTTAATGTAAGCCTTGCTTGTGACTAATAAATAAACTTTCACTTTATTTTTTAACTTCAGCTGCAACCTGATCTCAGGACTGTTCTAATACCTCATTCAAACTGCTGATAAGTTGCAGGCTCAACGCACATTGACTTGCCCTCTAGTTTTCCTTTCTTTTGGAAGCTCCAGGTTCTCTGTTGGTCCTGTCGAGATTGGGTCTTCCCACGTAAGGAGTCACGAGTGTCGACGAATGACCAGCTTGTTAGCTGTGCTGGAGAATGGCACGTCTGTGTGCTAGCCTACAGGATTGACAAACGGTTGCGACTTAAAAATGCATGTGACAGCCTGCTTAGTGATGCTGTGAAGAAAATACGTTGAAAATTAATCTGAACCAGCTTCACTGCATAGTTATTACACATAAATGTCGGTGAATAATACTATGCACACTAAGAAGAGTCGGCAGATAAAAACAGAGATTAGAGGGCATATTCAGGAAAGCTGCACTCTTAGAGCAGAGCTTTGTTGGTCTAGAGTAACAACTAGAAGCAGTGCTATTACACTACAGGCCCAAATCTCCAACTAATGTTTGCATCCAGACAGGCTATCTTCCAGGAGAACAATAATGTTTCCTCTCATAGTTTTCATGTTGCAGTAATTATTTGTGCATTATAAATATAAACATCACAGTGGACAGTGGAATCACGTGCTTGAAGCTGAGCGCTATGGTGATTTAGTTGGCAGGTCATTAATTATAGAGCTAAACAGGCGCCCTTCTCTTTTGTTGGAGGAACTTTAGGTCCTGCAATGCTTCAGAAATAAAAACATTCTTTGATAACTTTAATGTGGACCTCTTTACAGATGTTGGCCCTCTCTCCTTTAAAGTCTGCATTCATCCTCAAAAACACAACAAATGACCTCACTGTCCTTGCAAATTACCATCCCCTCTCTAACCTCGATTTCCTTACCAAGATCCTTGAACTGCCAAATGCCATCCAAATCTGGTTCCACCTTTCCTGGAGCTCCTTGTTTGTATCCCTCCAATCTGGTTTCCGCCCCGGCCACCATATCGAAAGAGCTCTTATCAAAGTCACAAATCTCATCCTTCGTGGCTGTGGCAAAGGTAAGTTTCCCCTCCTCGTTCTTCATGGCCTGTGTGCAGCCACAGTTGACCACATCCTCCAATGTTTCTCCAGTATTGTCCAGCTGGAATGAAACTGCTTTCACCTGGTTCCACTCTTTACTACCTAATTGTAGCCGGAAAATGCTTTGCAATATTCCTTCTGTTGCTGCTCTGGTACCCCCTCCCCCCTGCTCCCCCCCCATCCCCAAGCCTTGCACTCCCTCCTATTTTTCATCTATGGCAGCATGGTGGCACAGTAGTTAAAGCGCCAGGGAACCAAGATCGATTCCAGGCTTGAGTGACTCTCTATGTGGAACTTGTACGTTCTCCTTGAGTCTGCATGGGTTTCCTCCGAGTGCTCCGGTTTCTTCCCTTAGTCTCCAAAGATTTGCAGGTTAGGGGGATCAGCCATAGTAAATGCACAGGGTTATGGGGATAGGGAGGAGGGTTGAGGCTGGGTACGGTGCTCTGTTGGAGAGTCAGTGCAGACTTGATGGGCTGAATGGCCTCCTTCTGCACCGCAGGGATTCTGTGTATAAATGCTGGCCCCTGGTTACATCATCTGAGTAAGAAGTTTAACAACACCAGGTTAAAGTCCAACAGGTTTATTTGGTAGCAAAAGCCACACAAGCTTTCGAAGCTCCAAGCCCCTTCTTCAGGTGATGTAAAACATGGCATTGATCTTCAGATGTGTGCTGATGAGCCCAAACTCTACCTCACCACCACTGTCTCGATTCCTTGGTTTTTTCTCGATTAATAAGCTGCAGTATTGAAGGGGCAGACATTTCCTCCATTAAGTATTGGAAAGACTCTTTGATCCCTGCTCCAAACTCCGTTCCTCAGCTAGCAATATATTCTGTCTCCCCGGCAACAGAGTGAGGTTAAACCAGTCTGTTCACAACATTTGTGTCACATTGATCCCATGATGAGTTTCCGACCTAATATTTGTGCCATCACTAAGACTGTCTATTTCCACCTGCACAACTTCTCCAGACTTTGTCACGGTCTCAGGTCATCAGCTGCTGAAATCTTCACCCATGCTTTTGTTACCTCTGGACCTGCAACATCTAGACTTGCCTCTTTCAACATACACCTGCATTGTCTCCCACACTCTACACTTCATAAACTTGAGATCATCCAAATCTCTGCTGCCAGTGTCTTAGCTCACAACAAATTCTGTTCCCCTAACCCCCCGGTGTCCGCTGACCTTCATTGATTCCCCATCGAGTAAAGTCTTGATTTTAAAATTCTTCACATTGTTTTCAAATCCCTCCATGGCCCCACACCTCCCTAAATCTGTCATCTCCTCCAGCCCCTCAACCCTTCAAGATATCTGCGCTCCTCTCACTCTGGCCTCTTGTGCATCTTCAATTTTAATTTTTTCCACCATCGATGACCATGCCTTCAGTTGCCTAGACCCCTAGCTCTGGAATTCCTTCCCTATACACTCCTCTCTACCTCACTCTCTTCTTTAAGACACTCCTTAAAATCTGCCTCTCTGACCAAGCAATTGATCATCTGACCTAATGGGCGGGCGTCTACGACTTCGCTTGGGTCGTAAAATCCTGCCCGAGGCCAAAGGAGAATTCCGTTCTGGGAGCCTCGCACCCCTCCCCCCCCCCAATTTCTGGGGCAGGCAAGACAGTAAAATTCCGGTCAATATCTCCTTATGTGGCTCAGTGTCATACTGTTTTATCATGCTCCTGTGAAGCACTTTGGGATATTTCATTGTGTTGAAGGTGCTATAGAAATGTAAGTCAGTGTTGTTGATCATGGTGCATGTCCCACTAATGTGTGCTCCCAGCATGGACAATTTTCCACCAGGTGGGCAGTTTGGGAAATCAGACACAGTAGTGACAAACAGCAGGCCGCATGAGTTTGGGTCTTTTATTTCATATTGTTGAAATAAACACTCTTGTATTCCCCCACATATTTCTATACATTTTTAAATTATTTTGCAGCCTTTATTGATGGTTCTGAACAAGGTGAGATATGACGGAGCACAGTTCTATTTAGACACTCAGTGTTATCATCAAGCACTTGCACATCAGTTAAAGCAGGGCCAGAGGCAAAGTGATGATCAGATTGCTCCTCTCCAGCAATGGGGTAGATTTCCTTTGTTCATTCTGTGAAGCAACATGGTAAACCTCTTCTTTATAAATTGGATTAGCAGTTCATTGTACGTAGCCCATTTTCCCTCGATGCATCTTAACCCAGTCTCACAAGCGCAGCCCTTCTTGCTCCGGTGCGAATGTTTCCCTTTGCCATATTTCTGTGACCTCTAGAAAGTGTATCTGCCAATTTCTTGTTGATTCCTTGTGCTCGGTGAGTCGTTGCCTCACATGGGTTCCTTACACCAAGCAAAGAACGTAAGCTATCATCCCAGAATGGAAACCCTGGCTCCAAGGTGAAAGGACGTCTGCTTAACCCCTTCGCCCCCTGCAAGTCCTGCTGAAATTATTTTTAAAGACACAATGAATTTTATTAGGTGAAATCAATTAATCTCCTATTGATCTCAGTGTAAATCAGCTGTCAGGATACACTCTCGGATGGAGGGACAATAGAAGTCCTTTGCATTAGGGCATTCTGAAGCACGTTCCGTAAATCAACTAACTAGTTAACCAGAGGATTTAGGACAGTACATTTGCACCACTTTTTATAATTGAATCGCTCCCATCAAACATTCAGAAATAAAGCAGCAAAATATGGAACTAAAGGAAAATTCACATCCATAAAAAAAAATCACAGATCTTGATGGGAACACAAAATTTCACAGAAATCTTCATTAGTTCAAGGACATTGGGGGATAACAGAGAAAATGTGAAATGGCGTCTTCATTGAATTGATTTGTTGACAGCCTTCTAGCTAGGTGTGCACATATATATCTTATATATTTGCAACAATACAAAGCCAGTTTTTATTTGACCATTTCAATGGTGCAACACTAAAGTGATAGGCTGAGATACACCTGGTTTGCGTGAGACCTTTAGACAAAATGAAGAAAATAGAAATTAGCGAGAGGTATTATTATGTGCATTAACTGTACTGTTTAAGCTGCAAATGCAAATAAGGCATTGTAATCTTTTCACTACTTCACAATTTTCTAAACAGTGAAATACAGTGAAATACGATAGCATCGGTTTTAGTGTTCAATACCTTAGTGTCTAGCCTTTTAGTTCAGTTTTTCGTCCTGTTTTACTGACAACCCCACAACTTTCAGGCAAGAAAGCTAGCATTAATTAAGACAATGCCAGCTGTAATTTTCCTGGGAAGTAAATTTCTGCACAACTAAAGGTTACGGAGACCTTTTCACTGTCAAAATTTACTACAGCCTGTGAATGTTAATGTTTCTAATGAAGACATGCTCTCTGTCCCTGAACTTAAAAGTACCCTGTGAACAAGGAAATGTGGAAAAACTTAATTTGATGAATGTAGCTCTGGATTGCACATTAATTCAGGGTTAAGTTTTCTTCTACATATTATAATTACAGTGTTGATACAGTCTCTTGTTTTCCAAACAAGGAGTTGTACTGTAAATTGGCAATTTTACAACAGTCACAGACTTTCAATAAAAAATGTTATATTGAAAGACGTGAGGGGCAAACATTATTTTGCATTGTTCCTGCGATGAAGCAGCAAACACTAACAGCCATGTTTTTTTACGAGAAGGAATCGTGTGGGCACAAAGAGTGGAGTTATGTTGGTCGTCAGCCTTCATGTTTACTGTTCCCAATGCTAAAGAAACCCCCTTCCAATCCGTAAAGGGTCACTTTCTGAGGAATTTGTTCCTCATTACCTCTTGTGCTCCAAGATTAACATTTTGAAAGAAGCACTTCGACCTCCTTATTCCCTGACCCAAAAATCAAACCCGCCCTTCATTCCATTTTGGTTGCTTCCTTGACAAAGCAGACATTGAACGTTATGTAATTTAATATAAAAATCCAGGAAACAGAGCCATTTAATGGATTAGATTCTCTTATATACTCAACAAAGAGGGAATATGGATTGCCGCAAAATATTTATTAAACAAGATGATCAATTACAGGAAGCTGTATGACTACAAATACAAAGATGATAACTTTACTGGTCACAATGGTTTTCAGCACAATGTTTGGAACATAAGGCTTTAACACCAATATTTCATTGAAACTGAAGCTGCCCATGTCTGCTCTTCACAAATATTCAGTGTTGTTTTTTTTTCCCATGGACGGGAGTTCATATGGTTCCTAGTGAGTTTCCTAATTAATACCTTAAATGTCTGTGTGTCAGAAGAACAGATAGTGTGTGCAAAACATGGAGATTAGAGCTGAGGAAGGCGACGGCAAGGTCTGTGACAATCATTTATTGATAAAATACGGACTGTGATGTACAAAAGCATGAGCCACCTTCATTATTTTGCTCGCGGATATGCCAAAAATCATTTAATGCAAGGGAATGGCTGATGAATTTTGGCCATGTTTGAAGCCGACTGGCTTTTATAGGTAAGGCAATGCAGTCAGTAAACCGGATAAACAAGGAGGCGATCAAGGAGGACACAAAGCAGCTGATAGGACATGAACTGTTAGGCATGTGCAATGAGGTATAAAGCAGGCATCAGTTGAGACAGATGAAGAATGTGATGAAGATCCCACGGTCTGGTTTGATTATAATCAACAGTCATTTTCTAATAGATTTTTGTAGCATTGTTGTAATTTCTAATGAACTGGATCATATGTATTATTGTTTCTGTGCTCATTCTATGCTCAGCGTATGTCAATGCGTTTCACACATTTTACCAGGTTTATGCATTTGCTGCACTTTTCCCAGTGCTGAATGTTCCTCTTACTTTTGGTGGAGGCTGGGGGGGCGTGGGGGTGGGGTGCAGTGGAGTTAGAGGGGAGGGTTGGCGGGCAAAGCATCTTTTCTCTTACAACATCTACCTTCTGCTGATACTTAATTCAACGTCTCTGCATGTCCCTTACAGTACATCATAGGTGAAGGAGCCACTTTCGACTAAAGTAGTTTCAATTGTTGCAATTTTTCTGCATTATTACCATTATACCTTGAAATGGTTCATACTAAGCTGGGAGGTTTTGAGGTAAACTCAGGCATTTTAGAGAACTCCACGGTAGCATTGCCATACTCTTAAGCCCCTTTTCTATGTTAAGGGTACTATATAAATGCAAGTTGTTGATGTTATTTCAGGGGACAAGATCACACCCACAACAAACACTGGGGGGTTATTTTGGCCTAAGTGTGAAAATAGACAAAATAATATACTTCTAACAAGAGTAGCCTGTTTGGTCATCTAGATTTAGCACATTTGCCCCCAGTGTTAATTACCTTAATTTGAACATGTCTGGAGCTGCTAAAGCAGAAACCTGAAGGTTTAACACACGTGTGAGTTTACCTCGACTGAATGTGTGGAATATTCTGCCGAGCACACAATGCGACATTGCAGGATAGCACAGGAGCTGAAGGAGAGGCTGTACTCAGATGTGGCACTGCAGATCCTGGTGTAGGAGGCCCAGAGGGAGACAGTTGTCCTGAAGCCACAACGTCCACCCTACCCATTTGTTTCCCCACCGCTCCCCATTCCCTCACCTTCAGCTGCTCTGCCTCACCTCATGTCCTTTGCTAATTTATTGTCCAGTCCAAAGAAGACCCTGTGCACGGTTCTCATGATCAAGCACCAATTTTCTCATTGTGACTCTATAAATTGTCCAGTGACAGGGAGCAGCACAATATTTGTTCTTTTTAAGTGATGTTCTTGGAGAATTTCAGGAATTAATGTTGCTCGTGTATTGGTAAAGTCTTGACAAGATCTCCTGATGTGTTTCGGAGATCCTCTTCGCAGCTCCAGCAGTAATGATCATGAAATGAAGTGGTGAATATCCATTTAAGTAGCACTTGAAATTGACATCAATGTGCTATTCACTCACAGACAGCTGGCCGCTGTTAGGAGAGGCCAGTCGCTGAAGCGCTGGCCACAAATATGCCGTGCAGCCTCTTTAATGAGCACTAGCAAGCATTTTAAGTGGCAAACAGCTGTTAAACAAGCCTCTGGGCAGATGTTCCCAGTACTGGTTTCAACTCCTTTTCCAAGATGATGATATGGGCTGAATGTGGGCTAAACCAGCATTCCGGCTTAAGACCCTATCTTGATCGCCTCTTTATCTGTTTAGCACTTAAAGTGTTCAGTAAAATCACTCCTGCATAAGAACATAAGAAATAGGAGCAGGAGTAGGCCATCTAGCCCCTCGGGCCTGCCCCGCCATTCAATAAGATCATGGCTGATCTGATAGTGGTTTAGTTCCACTTACCCGCCCGCTCGCCATAACCCTTAATTCCCTTATTGATCAGAAATCTATCTACCTGTGACTTAAACATATTTAACGAGGTAGCCTCCACTGTTTCAATGGGCAGAGAATTCCAGAGATTCACTACCCTCTGAGAGAAGAAGTTCCTCCTCAACTCTGTTCTAAACTGACTCCCCCTTATTTTGAGGCTGTGTCCTCGAGTTCTTGTTTCCTTTCTAAGTGGAAAGAATCTCTCTGCCTCTACCCTGTCTAGCCCCTTCATTATCTTATATGTCTCTATAAGATCTCCCCTCAGCCTTCTAAACTCCAACGAGTGCAGGCCCAATCTACTCAATCTCTCCTCATAAGCTAACCCCCTCATCTCTGGTATCAACCTGGTGAACCTTCTCTGTACTCCCTCCAAGGCCAATATATCCTTCCGCAAATAAGGGGACCAAAATTGCACACAGTACTCTAGTTGCGGCCTCACCAGTACCTTGTACAATTGCAGCAAGACCTCCCTGCTTTCATACTCCATCCCCTTCGCGATAAAGGCCAACATTCCATTTGCCTTCTTGATCACCTGCTGCACCTGCAAACTGAGTTTTTGCGATTCATGCACAAGGACCCCCAGGTCCCTCTGCACAGTAGCATGTTGTAATTTTTCACCATTTAAATAATAGTCCATTTTACTATTATTCCTTCCAAAGTGGATAACCTCACACTTGTCAACGCTATATTCCATCTGCCAGATCCTCGCCCACTCACTTAGCCTATCCAAATCTCTCTGCAGACTTTCCGCATCCTCCACGCAATTCGCTTTCCCACTCATCTTTGTGTCATCCACAAACTTTGTTACCCTACACTCAGTCCCCTCCTCCAGATCGTCTATGTATATGGTAAACAGTTGAGGCCCCAGCACCGATCCCTGCGGCACGCCACTAGTCACCAACTGCCAACCAGAAAAGCACCCATTTATTCCAACTCTCTGCTTCCTGTTAGATAGCCAATACTCAATCCACGCTAACACTTTACCCCCAACTCCGTGTACCCTAATCTTCTGCAGCAACCTTTTGTGAGGCACCTTATCGAACGCCTTCTGGAAATCCAAAAACACCACATCCACCGGTTCCCCTCTGTCAACCGCACTCGTTACATCTTCATACAAATCCAGTAAATTCGTCAAACACGACTTTCCCTTCATGAATCCATGTTGCGTCTGCTTGATCGAACCATTCTTTTCCAGGTGTCCTGCTATTTCTTCTTTAATGATGGATTCCAGCAATTTCCCAACTACGGATGTTAAGCTAACCGGCCTGTAGTTACCCGCCTTTTGTCTACCTCCTTTTTTAAACAGTGGCGTCACATTAGCTATTTTCCAATCAGCCGGCACTTCCCCAGGGTCCAGCGAATTTTGATAAATTACAACCAACGCATCCGCTATTACTTTTGCCATTTCTTTCAGTACCCCGGGATGCATTCCATCCGGGCCCGGATCTCCTGCAGTGCCAAGTTTGCCACATTTTTGGATCACCAATTAAAACATTACACTTTCCTTCGTACTTAAATGCTTTAGAAGACATGTTACAACCGTGGCAAAACTCCTCCACCATGAAGGGAAAAGCAGAAAAGAAATCGGAATTCTTGTTGCGTCACCCCAGTGATCTTTCTTACCATGTCACCGGCACTGAAAAGGTTTTACCCACGTGGTAAAATGGTGAAATGAAACTTACTCGGAAAATCTTCCCCAAATATTTCAACCAACTTGGAAATGCTGAGAATGGTGGAAAGATTTCACTCAGAAATTTTTGCAGAATACAGAAGATTTCTGTATTCTGCAGAAAATTAAGGGCCGAATTCGGCAATGTTGCTGGCACGTGATAACTTGCTGGTTAGGTGCATTGGCCATGCTAAATTCTCCCTCAGTGTACCCGAACGGGCGCCGGAGTGTGGCGGCTAGGGGATTTTCACAGTAACTTCATTGCAGTGTTAATGTAAGCCTACCTGTGACACTAATGTGTCGTTTTAAGCAAGTGCCATGACAACCTTTAAAATTTGCCCAATGGTGCGCTAGCGATGATTTATCTTTAAGGCATACTTGGATCACACTTTTTTGAGAGGGCAAGCTGAGTGACAACCTGAAACAAGCCTTTCAAAACACTTGTTTTGTGCTTCCAAGATTGTAGCAACTTCAAAGTGAAGGCCATGTGCCCCACATGTGTAAATCTCCCGGTAAAGACAAACACTACAGGCACAGCTAATGGACTGCTCAGGGCTTTCTGGTGCAGTGTTAAAGAGCACATTCATACGAGCCATTGTCACAAATATAACAAAAAACTTCCCACAGGAGCATCATCAACAGAAAAATAGCAGACAAATGCAGTATGATCCAAGTAATGCTCTGTTTTGTTCTTAATTTCTCTTCTGGCCGTGCTGTTATTAATCTCATTCCTGTTCAATACATCCTTGATGACTGATATACTTAATCATTATAAATAGCGAATGTAAATGAATTAGTTTCAGAGAATGAAAAATGTATTATTCTCTGCCATCTTTTCTGGCTCCTCTTCTCAACTCCCCAAAACTTACGAAAGGACACTTGAATGCGTAATATTTCTTAAATTCAAACTATTCCAAGATCCGCAGTGCTGACATCGAACCTAATAAATAGAGAATAGCAAATATTAGTAGCATCTGACTCGAGCTTTTTAAAAATGTGTGCCCATGAGTGACACGTGTCACCAGACATCTGACAAACTGTTGCATAACGTTTAGCAAAATTATTCAACCACGCGAGTCGAAACAGGGTTAGTGCAG
>NC_135804.1:32406005-32468048 GCF_964213995.1 Mustelus asterias
CATTCAATTTGCTTTCCATCTGTGTGAGCCTCAAGTTATTTTATTCTGAGAACGATTGTGGTTGGGGTCACGGAATGTATCATGTGATCAAAGAGACTGAACCATTGGCTGCCTTTCATTGGCAACACCATGGACTCTGGTCCAGAAAGACTGAGTGATCCATTTGTTTACAAGGTATATCATAGAAACCCTACAGTGCAGAAGGAGGCCATTCAGCCCATCGAGTCTGTACCAACCACAATCCCACCTATGCCCTATCCCCATAACCCCACACATTTACCCCACTAATCCCTCTAACCTATGCATCCCAGGACACTAAGGAGCAATTTAGCATGGCCAATGAACTGTGGGAGGAAACTTTAGCACCCAGACGAAACCCATTCAGACATGGGGAGAATGTTCAAATTCCACACAGACAGTGACCCTAGCCAGGAATTGAACCTGGGTCCCTGGAGCTGTGAGGCAGCAGTGCTAACGACTGTGCCATTGTGCCACCCATATCAATGTATCACCTTAAAATTACAGAGGGGAATCTTTTCAATGCATATTAGCTGCTCAGGATCACAGTGAGAGTGGTCCCCTTAAGAAGGAGCAGTTTTGGGGTTGCCAGTGGCTCTTATACAATTTTGATACGATGGTCAGAATTTTACTGGCACGCCCGCCCCGATTCTAGGGCCGGGCGAGGCTCAGAGAACAGCATTCCCTGTTGGCCTCAGGCGAGATCGTATGAAACTTGGGCGGATGTGCAGGTAAAAGTTCGCCCAATTTTCTTGCCTTTATGGTAAGGAAATCCTATTTTCAGCAGGTTAGCTTTATTTATTTGAATTCCTTACTCGCAATGTGGCTTGAGTTGGTTGGAAGTTTTGCAGAATGATAGAGTGCTCCCTTTTACAGTTTCATTTGTGGACACATGGTGCTCAGAAATTTACATCTGCCCATGTATGAGGTTGCCCATGTCTGCGCTGTAAGGACATCTGGAAGCAAGACTCCGAATTGACTGGAATCGGAGTCAATACATGGGAAGTCCTTGTTGCTGATTAGAGTGCCTGGACATAGACAGTCAGGAAAAGCGTGGACAAAAAAAAACCTCAAGATGGAAGAGAGGGCCTCTCAGAGGAGAAAACATCAGTCGAGCTTGGCCGTTGCTATTCATCTGTGCCAGCTGCAGAAGGGACTGTTATTCATGGATCAGTTTCTCCAGACACAACAGACAATGTTCAATCCAGAAATTACATGCACCCTGGGTCAATCCATCATCTGGCAAAACAGATGAATGCCAAGTACGACTGGTGTATCATAGAATCATAGAATTCCCAAGTGCAGAAAAGGCCATGTGGCCCGTTGAGTTTGCACCGACAGAGTATCTTACCCACGCCCTCTCTTTGTAACCCCAAACATTTACCATGGCTAACCCATCTAACCTACACATTTTGGGACACCCGGGACAATTTAGCATAGCTAATCCACGTAACCTGCATATCTTTGGACTGTGGCAGGAAACCAGACCCCAGAGGAAACCCACGCAGACACAGGGAGAACATGCAAACTCCACACAGTCACCCAAGGCTGGAATGGAACCCTGGACCTTGACACTGTGAAGTAGCAATGCTAACCACCGTGCCACCTTGTTCAAGGATTTTCACTGTATGTCAGCAGTGGTTCAGCACGCTTTGCGTAAGAAGATTGCAGAGTTTAAGTTCTACTCCAGACATATGAACATAAAATCTGGGTCCATACTCGGGAATGCTGCACTGTCGGAGGTGCTATCTTTCAGATGAGACGTTAGACTGAGGCCCGAGTGTCCTGTTGGGTGGATGTGAATGGTTCCATGGCATTATTTTGAAGAAGAGCAAGGGAGTTCACCCCCCAGTATTTATCCCTCATCTAACATCACTGCAATAAATTAGATTATCCAGTCATTATTACATTGCATTTGTGGCACCTTGCTGTGCACAAAAGTGGCTGCTGCACTTTATTACTTTGATACAATGGCTACACAATGTAATAGATTTTGTGGCATCTTGAGATAGTGAGAGACCCTTTATAATTCAAAGTCCTTTTTTGATTTAGATTCGAGAAGAAATGTGAGGACATCCTTTATACAGAAAAGCATTAGTTTGTGATTGTTCCAGCATTTGGTGCAATTAATGGTTGAACTGTTACTATTTTCTGTACTCTCTAAACAGTGGTTGCAGTTGAACTTAATAAGAAAACTCATAATGTGCAACATAAATCTATGTAAAGATACAAAGTATTCCGCCTCGTGATTTCTTTTAGCTTGATGAATATAGATTGTTGATATATTCAGTTATTTAAAGTAGGAAACAACAGTGTACTATATAACACTGTTTATACAACAGATACTTTGTTATTTACCATCGCATGCAACAAGGTTTTAATTCTGCATTATTGATAGAACTCTTATTACTTTCGGTAAGAACGCTGAATCCAATACCATCTTAACCTCAAAAATAACAAATTATGCATTAAGATGTGAATATGTCCATTGTTCCCACCCATAAGGACTATTGATCTTGTCATCCGCTTTTCAGAGTTTTAAGTTATGTTTTCAACAACAGTAATTGTTCAACAAACCTCTCCCATTCTAGAAATGTAATGGGGGAGATATTGGATTAGGCCTGAAAACATACGTTAGGCCTATGATAAGTGATTTACCTCTGCTCAATCATGTTAATACAAGCAGTGTACAAACTTTGTGTTGCCTGCTCACTTAAACAACAAGTGGTGGGAATGACTTAGCCGAGCCTAAATTAAGCATCACATACCCTGCAGACGGTAAAGGCCGTTTGTACCTCTTAAAGGTGAGGCACTTTCTGGCTGCACCAGCTGCTGGAGTTGATCCCCGAGTGGAAATGGTACAACTGGGCAGAACGCATGCCCCAAAATTCTCCAGTGCTGCACTGGAGGCCTTGGTGTGGAAGAGAGACAGGAGGGTAAGGACCCTCTTCCCTCAATGGGGCAGGCTCACATTCACAACACAGTGAGTGCAGATAGCCATGCCAGTCACTTCATAGAGTCCATCCCCAAGGACTTTGATGCAATGCAGGAAGAATTTTAATGAGTGGTCAAGATCAGTGAATGCACCTTCAAATGCCACATCCTTCTAAATGAATCACTAGCAAGGATGATGCCAGAATCTTATGGGCATACATATCTTGAAGGAATGAACATCCTGGATCTATTTTCTCTTGAAAAAAGAAGGAAGAGCTAATAGAGTTATTAAAATGATGAGCGGTTTTGATAGAGTGAATAGTGAGTGAATGTTTCCACTTGTGGAGAAGAGCATAACTAGAGGCCATTGATATTAGAGAATCACCCGGAAACCCAATAGGAAGTCAATAAAAACACCTTTACTCAAAGAGTAATGAGAATGTGGAACTCGCTGCCACAGGGAGTGGT
This sequence comes from Mustelus asterias, assembly GCF_964213995.1. Classification (NCBI taxonomy): domain Eukaryota; kingdom Metazoa; phylum Chordata; class Chondrichthyes; order Carcharhiniformes; family Triakidae; genus Mustelus; species Mustelus asterias. Next base: position 32,409,426 of record NC_135804.1, read on the forward strand.
TAAAGTAAATAGTATAGATGCATTAGAAGGAAATTAGAGATGCTTTTAAGAGGGAAGGGAGGGTTATAATTACAGATTAAGATTAGGAAACTTGGAAGGAGGCTTGAGTGGAGCATACATGCTGGCACGGACCAATTTGCTTAGATGGCCTGCTTCTGTGCTGTATATTCTATGTAATCAGTGCACCATGCCCCCAACACTTACATATTGTTGGGATTTTAAATGTAATGCAGTCCGATTGACACTGCTGGCTTTCCATAGTCATGTGACTATGCCATAGGGCTGCCTCTGGAGGCAGACATCTTAAGATAAGTGCGATAAACCCTCTCACATAAACAGACACTGATGAAGACTGCTGTCCTTTAACTTGGAACATGGTGTACAGAAGTCAATAAAGTAGGTTTTTGAACCCTAGAAAAGAAGCACTGAAGGCACTGAGAACCCCAGAATACAGAATGGCTAAAAATCTGCAACAAAAAAAGCTGCTGAAATGAAAAAAGGAAAACAGACAAAGGCTGCAAGTGAGACACAGCTCAGAAAGGCACACAAAAAAGTACAAAGCTGTAAAAAAGCTGCTGAAAAGAGAACAAAAGAAAAGCATGCTTGTGCTGTAAGTGAAATTACTGGCTGCAGAGAAAAGGACAAAATGAATGCAAACAAAGGCTATAAAAATGTTACTGAGTCAAAAAGTTGATCGCAGTAAATTTTCCAAAACCAGCTCTAGCAACATTGAAAAGTGATGCATTGCAAAATGGATAGAATTTCCACTTACAATGGCAAAACTGTGAGATTGAAACAGACTTAATGAACAAACCTGAACCAATAAGAACAGCCACATTGTCAACAGCAGTGGGAAAGACTGCTGGAAAGTGTATGCTACTCTAAATCTAACTGACAAGCAAAGAAAAAAGACAACAGAGAATTTGAAAGCTTTGAATGCAACCCAGGTAAATGTTGCATATGAACATTATGTATTCAATATTAGAGTTCAGAGTGAAAATGAAATTATTGAACAGCAATATCACAGCTGGCAGAAATTTGTCAATTTTGCTCAGCTAAAAGATGATCTGATTAAAGATAGATCGGCCTAGACATGAGAGACCCCTTAGTGAGAGCAAATATAGAAAAAGATGAAAAATGGATGCTAAAGAAGGTGATAGACATGTCAAAATATGGAAGTTGTAAAATATCAGGTTGAGCGTATGTGTGGCAGAGTTGTCTCTGCTGCATCTTCCTCTCACGTGCTAACCCAAGGAGAATAGTAACTGCACCAGTCATGACTTGGGGCAAGTGGCTTGACCAGAATCCTTGAGGTCAGAACCTTCTCCATGTACAGCACCATCTCATGTTGGCTTCACCAATTGTATCCAACTTTGGAAATCACCAAACACTTCTACAAAGTCAAAAAGAATCAACAGAAGTAAATCAGCGACTAAGCTGAAAGTGATTAAAGATGCCTTTAGATAGCACTGGTGGGGAGGCGATGAGCAGAGGGTGCAGGGGAATCCTTCCTGCTGCTGGACGCATGTTCAGATGTGTTTGTTTAAGAGGAGGAGCCAACTGGAATGTTGATCTCTGAAATTGCTGCCCCGGATTAAAATCATCATCGCATGCTAACTGGCACGATGATCCGCCTACTCTGCATACATTCAGTGCACATCCTAATGTTCACCCTAACACTCTCACTTTAATGGTATTTGATGCAAGCTACAACTTTGGCACCAAATTGGCTTCCAGTGTGCTGAACAGATGGGGCTGAAGAGCCCAATTTCAGTTCCATTTCAAAGCATTATAATGAAGACAATGTTCATAATTCATAAATTTCTCTTGTGTGATTGCCGACTAGCTAGTTGGATAAATATGTGGGGTGAAGGGGATAGGATTTGGATAAGATGCTGTGTCGGAGTCGGCGCAGCCTTGATGGGCTGAATGGCCTCCTTCTGCACTGTTGGGATTCTATGATTCTATCCCTAAGATAGATACTCTAGAATACGTTGGTGTGTATAGTAGTACAATATTCATCTGCTTTGAATATAACAGCATAGTAATTGTTTCTGAATGAGTAATCCAGAGGCCTGGACTAAAGGTTCAGGGACGTGAGTCAGATCCCATCATGACAGCTGAAGAATTTATATTTAATTGAATAGATCTGGATTAAAATTCCAACGCCATTAATGGTGATCATGAAGCTACTGTATTGTCAGGGAAAAGAAACATTTGGTTCACAAATGTTCTTGATGGGAGGAGATCTGCTTTCCATGCCCAATCTGGTCTACATGTGATCCCAGACCCACAGCAATGCAGTTGACTCTTAATTGATTTCTGAAATGATCTAGCAAACTACTCCGATTCACGGAGAAGGCTCAACACCACCTTCTCCGGAAAATTAGGGCAAGGTAATAAATGCTGACCCAGCTAGTGATGCCCACATTATGTGAATGAATGAATAAATAAACAAATAAGCAAGCCTATATTTCTGCATAAGAAGGCATGTGTTTTTATTTTATTTATTCTTTCATGGGATGTGGGTGACACTGGCAAGGCCAGTATTTGTTGCCCATCCCTAACTACCCTTGAACTAAATGATTTGTCAAATCATTTTCAGAGGGCAGTTAAGAGTCAACCACGTTGCTATGGGTCCAAAGGCAGATGTAGGTCACACTAGGTAAGGATGACAAATTTCCTTCTTCAAAGGATATTAGTGAATTGGATGCCTTTTTTGACAATAAATAGTGGTTTCATGGTCACCATTACTGAATTCCAGAATTATTAATTGAATTTAAATTCCACGTCATTGGGGGGATTTGAACCCATGTCCCCAGAGTCTGTGCCTGTGGGTTACTAGCCCAGTGACACCACCATCTTCCCTTTCTAGAAATAGGCTTTATTGCTGAGCAATTTGTCTCTATTGTACTCTAAGGCGTGTTACGGTGAAAGGCTGCTAACAGTCCTTTTTGTTCAATTTGGTACCAAATTCCTTCAAGGTACACACAGGGAGATTTGAATTACCAAACTGACTGGCCAGCCAATGGAGCTGGCAGGAGGGTCAGTCCATTTTGAAAGCCCGCCACCCATATCACAGTGCAACGGGTGAAAATCGAATGTTCGCAGCAGCTATGAACTGCCACAACATCAGGTGGCCCTGCCAGATCTCCAGGCCAGGACAAAACAGCATGATGGCAAGGTGGCAGGGTCTGGAGTGGCAGCAGGCAGACTGGTTTTGTGGAGCACATCTGCTCCCCCCAGGGCCACAGCATTAAACATTCTTACTTCTGGTGCCATTTCAACCAGACTGCCTGCTGAAACTGGAAGTAGCATGACTGGAGCGCTTGCTGCCGTGTACTTTCCTACAATGGCAAACTACGCATGTTTTAAGTGTGTATATATGTACTCACATATGGTAGGACAGTGATGGAAGTAATGGAGAAGTCTTTGAGGCTCTACCATCCTGTTTTTCACTCATGGAAAGCCTCAGAGCCTTCACATGGTATCCATACTGAATTTCAGAGGAATAACTCACAGTTGGAAAAAGATTAATCCCAATGATTCAGATTTGTCGAATATTTTTCTGATATTTGCTAATATTAAGAATGTGCACAATAACATTGATCACACCCAGATCTTGTTAATGTGACCATCAGGAGTAAAATACTCCACGGTATAATATCTATTATGGTGGATGAACATAAAATAAAATGAAATAGGAAACCAGAAATATTGCTGTAACTACGAGCTTTATAGTGTGAAGGGAAATAACTTGAATTTTAATCAGATTGGCCTTTTTTTAATAAGAAATTCATTAAGTTAGAAAATACATGCAATATTGAATTTATTTCAAGTCCAAGTTCATTGGTCAGAGCAACAATCTTCAGTTTCAGTGGGCTGGATCTCACATTTTCAGAAGAAAATGTTGCACTGGTCATGATGAGAAGAGTATGGGGACGATTCCCCCAGCCCACAGTGCTGCTTTCGCAGCATAGTCCGCTGGGAGACTCAAGCGGAAGCCATTTAGTGGGCTCCCCACTGGGCACCACGGCCTCCGCGAGTCTCCGGGTGTCATATTTCCAGCGTCGTCAGCTCCATGCCAGAAATCGGCGCGGAGCTGAATAAATTATGTTAAAGATAATTTTAATATTATTTGCATGGAATTAGCGGGGCGGGACTGAAGTCTCCGGGCCCGTTAGAGTCTCCCCCCCAACAGGAGTGTTTCACTCCAGCAGGGTTTACAACAGCTCCATCACTTGCGGGGAGCTGGCAGGTGGACCCTGCTGGAGTGATGGGGGGGCCCTCGAGGCCCCCCAGGATGTTAGGGGTAAAGGGGGTGCCTCCTGGGCATTGCCAGCTTGGCAGCACCAGCCTGGCCCTCTGGAACTGCCCAAGGGACAAAGTGTCATTGCCCAGGGGGCACCTTGGAGATCGAGGTGGGCCGGGGGAGGGGTGGTGGTTGAGGCTGGCCATGACATGTTTTGGGGGGAGGGGCAGCGATCGGGCCATGGGGGGCTCGGAGAGGCAGCCATGAGGCGTCGCAGGGCTAGATAGCAAACAGAAGGCCGGCAGTGCGGGAATACTGCGCATGTGCCGATCTCGGCACAGACAAATTGGCGTATGGGCAGTGGCCCGCTCAGCGTGCTGGCTTCAGCCTCTCCAGTGGGGATAGATCCTGCTCCCAGATTTATAATGATTTACACACTGGTGTACTCTGCAGTACACAGAGTGTTGGAGATTCTGAGGGTGTGCATGGTTTAGGAAGCTGGGATGGGGTGCGGGTATACAGTATAGTATATCTGATCAGTTAAAAAGTAGAGCCAGATGACAAAAAGGTTAAATCAGCATTCAGGGCAGCATGCTGGCACAGTGGCTGGCACTGCTGCCTCATAGTGCTAGGGACCCAGGTTCAATTCCACCTCGGGTCACCGTCTCTGTGGAGTTTGCACTTTCTCCCCGTGTCTGCTTGGGTTTCCTCCGGGTGCTCCAGTTTCCTCCCACAGTCCAAAGATGTGCGGGTTGGTTGATTGGCCAGGCTAAATTGACCTAGTGTTAGGGGGAGTGGCAGGGTAAATGTGTAGGGTTACAGGAATAGGTTTTGGGTGGGATTGTGGTCAGTGCAGACTTGATGGGTCGAATGGCCTCCTTCTGCACTGTAGGATTCTATGATTTTCACAAAGGAAAACATTTTTAAAATTGAGCTTTAATTGAGGAAGGAAGCCAAATTTCAAATGTTGCCACGAGAATTGTGAATTTTATAGTTTACCAACAACAACAAGCGTCACATTAAATAAACAAAAAATGATAATAAATATATATGCTTCATTGTATATTTAAACAGAAAACATATAAAAACCTTGACCCTATAATTAACCTGCAAGCAGCCTCCAGCCACCTGACCTTCAATACCTCACAGTCGACCAAAAACTACAGGAGAAATTCCATCCTCCCCCACCTATTTTCAACATTTTCACACAGGCAGCTAATGGGCGGTTTGAAAATGGAGCCCAGAAGTGAAGACCAGTCAGGCCTCTAGCTGCTATACCAAGAAGCCCTCTTGCTCATTTAGCCAGCCTCCCACCCAGGTCATCAAATTGCCCCCTTCTGTCCATGTCCTGGCTAATACCATGATGTACTCACTCAGAATTTCCCAATAAAATTCTGGACTATCTGAACAATTTTCTGGATAGAAGTATAAAGACTACTACAATGCAATAAAGGAAAGTAAAAATTTGTAATAACTCAGGAAGCCAACTAGAAAGGAACAACATTTACTTATCATGGCAAAAGTTAAAGCACAAGCCTGTGGTGTGTGTATACATGAGCCCCGGACAGGGGGATAGAACACTGAACCCACTCAGGGGTTCACCTTATCAAGGGCTCAGGATACGAGTTACACCTGATTAGGCAATTGCCTGTTACCATGGGAACTTAAATTCCACGAGTCACACAGGGAGGTCGATTAGGGATCCCCATCGAAGTCCTGGGGGTTATCATAAAGTTGCTGATGATTTTCTCCTCCAGTCTTGCTTTTTGTTGCACCTTTATCTATTCGCGAAGCTAAAACCAGCCCGGAATTTGTGCCATGACTTTTGTGCAATCTTGAGTTAATTCCGGGTTTTCGAACATGATTACAAAATGGGTCGAATTTGGATCTGTTGTATTGCCTCTGTGGATAAGGTACAGCTGATGATACATTAGAACCTTAGCATAAAAGGAAGACTTTCAGTCTCTGCTGGTTCTTTGCTAGATCATGTCAAAATGAATTCCACTGGCCTACACTCTTTTCTCTTTGTAGCCCCTGCAATTTGCTGTTTCAAATATTTATCCAATTTTCCCTTCAAAGATGCAATACTCTTGACTCTCAACTGTTCCCTGTGACAATGCAGTCCATGAACTAACAATGTTCTGTGTAAAGATATTTGTTCCAGCCACAGTCCTCAAGGTCTTGCTGGCAATTTTACATTGCCACTGACTATTTCTCAATCGGATGGAGTTGTCCTTTAATTCGCTGAAATCTTGCTGCCGTTCATGTCAGTGAGTTCTTACAGTCCTGCCACAATTCTGTGGAGCTGGGCCAGTTTTTCAATGAGTTGTGTTTCATGACCGCTTAGAGGTGCCTTGAATCATAGCTTGGATGAGGGAACCCCTTTTGGAAGGTAAGTCCAAAAGGTCCTACCCTTGCCCCCCATGATGTGGACACGACAGCGCAGAATCGCCGAGCAGAAACTGATAGCCAAGCTCCGCACGCATGAGGACGGCCTCAACCGGGATCTTGGGTTCATGTCACATTACAAGTTACCCCCACCATTTGGCCTGGGCTTGCAAAATCCTACTAACTGTCCTGGCTTGAGACAATTCACACCTCTTTAACCTGTGCTTAACCCTCTCTCCACTCGCACTGTCTGTACCTGTAAAGACTTGATTACCTGAAAAGATTTGCATTCCAACCATTATCTGGCAATTGTGTCTTTGTCTATATATGCCGCGTTTGTGAAACCTACCTCTCCACTCACCTGATGAAGGAGCAGCACTCTGAAAACTCATGATTCCAAATAAACCTGTTGGACCTTAACCTGGTGTTGTGAGACTTCTTACTGTGCTTGCCCCCCCCATGCCAACCTATGCTCCTCCACCCACCTCCAATGAGTACTCATACTTTCCTATGGCGCCTCAGTGCCCATTTACTCAGCATGCCCTCTATGCAGAACAATTAGTCTCTATAGCAGCAATGCAATGTGTGAAAAAACTTTTAAAAACCCATAATGTATTCAACCCTTCTTTAAAAATATATAAACTTTTCAATTAACTTGACCTTTAAAGCACCAATAAATAAAACTGCAAGCACTGGAAACCTATTGATCTTGTGTAAATAATCATAGTGAAATTGATCAGAGAGCCAGAGATGTCAACCAAACCATATTTTCTCTGGGCTCAGGTGTTTCAACATTCTAATGGGTGTCTTGACTTTCAGCCAAGAATACATAATGAGCTTATCTGACTGGCACAAAATCCCACAGCATCACGGAGAGCCCTTTAACAGCCCGTCTCTGCACCCAGACGTCATTGTGGCTGCATCCAAACTTTTTCACAGGCTGGCTAGTCCAACTGCAGTCAGCATCCCCACCTCCCCCCAACCCTGGCGCCAAAAATTGTGGGCACATTTTCCCGAGGCAATCAAGGTGAGCCAATATTTCTCCCGATTCTCACCACCCGCCTTGAGGATGAAAATCCAGGCCCATAAGTTGCTGCAAAGAAAATAGGGACAAAGGTACAATGAGAAACGGGTGGTAGAACCTGATCTCTTATGCAATGAACAAAAGAAATAGAAGCAAGCGTAGATCACCAAACCCTTCAATCCTGCCCACCATTCAATACTAACATGGCTGATCTATGCCGGCCTCAACTACTTTTGTCTGCCATTTCCCCAGAGCCCTCTGTTCTTCGATCTACCAAATATTTATCCACCACTACCCTTTGGGGCAAAGAATTCCAGAGATTTACCACCCTTTGCAAGAAGAAATTTCTACACACCTCAGTTTTAAATGGCCGGTCCTTTATCTTGTAGCTATGTCCCCTTGTTCGAGACTCTCCCACTTGTGAAACATCTCACCATTTACCCTGTCAAACCCCCTCAGTATCTTATATATTTGAATAAGGTCACCCCTCACTCTTCTAAACTCCGAGGAATACAGACCCAGACTACGTAGTATCTCTTGATAGGACAACAGAGGGACCTGGGTGTCCTTGTGCAGGAATCTCAAGTAGTTGGTTTGCAGGTGCAGCAGGTAATTAAGAAGGCAAATTGAATTTTGTCCTTCATTGCCAGAGGGATGGAGTTTAAAAGCAGGGAGGTTATGTTGCGGCTGTATAAGGTGCTGGTGAGACCACACCTGGAGTACTGTGTACAGTTCTGGTCTTCTTACTTGAGACAGGATATACTGGTACTAGAGGGGGTGCAGAGAGAATTCACTAGGTTGATTCCGGAGTTGAGAGAGTTGGCTTATGAGGAGAGACTGAGTAGACTGGAACTATGCTCATTGGAATTTAGAAGAATGACGGGGAATCTTATAGAAACGTATAAAATTATGAAGGAAATAGATAAGATAGAAGTAGGGAGGTTGTTTCCACTGGCAGGTGAAACCAGAACTCGGGGGCAAAGCCTCAAGATAAGGGGGAGCAGATTTAGGAGGAACTTCTTCACCCAAAGGGTTGTGAATCTGTGGAACTCCCTGCCCAATGAAGCAGTTCAGGCTATCTCGTTGAATGTTTTTCAGGCAAAGATGGATAGATTTTTGAATTAAGGGTTATGGTGAGTGGCTGGGTAAGTGGAGCTAAGGCCACAAAAAGATCAGCCATGATCTTATTGAATGGTGGAGCAGGCTCGAGGGGCCAGATAGCCTTCTTCTGCTGCTAGTTCTTCTATTCTTATGTTCTACTCTCTCATCCCAGGAATTAACCTGGTGAATCCCCTTTGGACTATTTCCAATGTTACCATGTTCATTTTTTGGGCTGGTTTGGTATGAACGTTTAATTAATATTGCCAGTGGCAGAAGTCTGAAGGTGCTGAAAGTGTTACTGAGAGATTAAGCTGTTTGGAACTAAAAGCGGGTTTGGGTCAGGGATACACATCAATGGTTGTTGACATCTGAATGTTTAAAAGTGCTTACTTTTCAGTTCTGTTATCATTGAGTGAATGTAACTACTGATTTGCAGATGAGTGCTCCACTTTATATTTCCTGTGTTTAGATATGTTAATGATATCTTGACTCTTTATCGATATTTCTCCCCAGAGTACAGCATGTTTTGTTTATTAAAATGCGTACATTTTTAAATCATTGGATATGAAAATCTGCAAATTCTTTTGGTTTATGCAAGATCGTGCTCTGATAATGATCAAACATCACTTTTCTCATAAGGGGGGGTGGTTGAATTTTTAATTTTTTTCACAATCTTGTTGCGAGTAGCATTTTCTGTCTCATAAATAATGAAACCAGTAAAACCTCCACATATAAATTTGAAAATACAAATATTTTTCTTTACTCCATTAAATGCTTGACTTAAAATTACCAAAACCCAGCAATCATGTTGATCTCCATTTTGCTCCATTGATTCACGGAAGTTTTACATCATTGTAAGTTTTTAAAATACTGAAAGCTTTCTTACACAGTATTGTGTTTAGTCTGAGTGCAGCAATCCATTAGCTCACATTAAATTCATCCGTATTATGTACACCTGAATAAGCTCTACACTATGCAATGGAGCACATAAGGAAGGCAAGTAATGAAATGGGACTCGCACATGCTAGTAGTCTATTCAGTGATATAAAAAGACGTGTGACTTATTTCTACAAAATATATTAATGTAAAATATGAAAAAATTAAGGATTTCTTTTATTCGACTGCCTTTCAAAAATAATATTCAATGAAAATCTTAAATTACATTCTTTTGTATACATTTTATAAGCTGTAAACTTGTACAGTCCTTACCTACTCGGCAAGGATGTAAAATTAATTTATAATCCAGGCCTTAGAAATGTGAAATTACATTACATTTTTAGGACAGATAGCATCTTATAGCATTAGAAAGGCTCCAGAATCAGTTACTTTTGGTTTCAAACAGATTGTCATTAATTTGGAATTTTATGCTAATTATCAATTAAAAGTAGTATAATATGAAAGATTTACATATTTTATTAAAACCAGTCCAAAGATAAAACTGCCAAGAGCACACTGCATATTGTAAAAATGATCACTCAGTTAATCTCTACGTGTGTGAAAGCAGAACTGATCAAAACTGCTGAATCCGACCTGCAAAATAAATACCAACAGCCAAGAAATCAAGGAAAAGCCCATAAAATTGATGCACTCTGCTCTTTTTTTCATTCTTGCTCTCTCGGTTTACTATAACTCTCGTTTTAAATCTGCTTCCGTCTCTGTGAGCCTATCCCTTGTTGGGGTAAGATTCTGACTGCCATCATGTGAAGCAGCAGCCCGTTAACATCCCCCAAACTGCGGTCAATGAAAATGAAGATTAGGAGAGATGCCATATGGGCTGCCAATTCACCATCCCGAGCTTTCCAAGAAGACACAATGGGCCTGATTTTACCAAACTTTCGGGCGCGAAATCACGGTAAAGTTGGGCGTCGAGCCTATACCGCGGTCTGCACCCGATTCCGAGCAGATCGCAGCTTTACCGACACCCGATTCGGGTGCGGGTCCGGCCTGCGCCCAAATGCATGCATTTAAATCGACTTAATGAACTCGCCCAACTCTACCGCCAAATCCCACTTTACCGTCTTCTGGCCCGATCCGCGTCCGCGCTGTCACCGACCTGCAAAATAAAAGTCTGAAGTCGCCGCTGCAGCCTCCGAAGAGCGGGGTCAGAGACTGCAACGGCTCTCTGACCCAGGTCATCCTCTGGTCGGGGCGGGAGGGGGGTGGGAGGAGGAGAGGGGGTGTGACGTCTCATCCCCTGGGGGGGTGTGGGGGGGAGGGGTGGGAGGGGAGGGGGTGTGACGTCTCATCCCCTGGGGGGGGGGGGGGGTTGGGGGGGAGGGGTGGGAGGGGAGGGGGTGTGACCGATCATCCCCTGGGGGGGGAGGAGAGGGAGTGTGACGTCTCATCCCCTGGGGGTGGTGGGGGGGAGGGGTGGGAGGGGAGGGGGTGTGACGTATCATCCCCTGGGCGGGGGGAGGGGGAGGAGAGGGGATGTGACGCTCATCCTCTGGTCGGGGGGGTCGGCTGCCTGTCTGCGGCCGATTCCTCCTGGCACCATCACTGGTACACTACCAGCCACAGATTACTTTTCCTTGCAGGTGCGAGAAAGTGGGAGAGATGGCTGTGGCTGGTAGTGTACCAGTGATGGTGCCAGGAGTGATCGGCCGCAGACACGCAGCGGAACCCCCCCTGACCAGAGGATGAGACATCACACCCCCTCTCCTCCCCACCACCCCCAGGGGATGATACGTCACACCCCCTCTCCTTCCCCCCCCAGGGGATGATCGGTCACACCCCATCTCCTCCCCCCCTCCCCAGGGGATGATCGGTCACACCTCCCCCGCCCCTCGCTCCCGTCCCCCCCCGACCAGAGGATGAACGTCAAAGAGCCGCTCTCCACTTTCTGCTTTTTTTTCGCACCCGAGCCACTGTCAGATATTTTTTGAATTGCGCATGCGCAGTTCAGAGCTCCGATCAGTCCGCCAACGCTAAGCCCCGCCCACAGCGCGGATCGGGCCGGAGCCGGCAAAACGCGTATGGGCGCGCTGGATAGAGGATTCCAGGCGCGGATCTATTTGACGCCCAGATCCGACACTTAGACTCAAAATGGTAAAATTCCCCCCAATGTCAAGAGCGAGGATTTTTAGAGTGGCAGGGTTTTCATTCTTGCCATCTGAAAAGCCGACGGAGACCACATTGCCACCAAAACTGCCTTCCCCACAGTGATTTCACTCTCCAATGGGTGTTTATTCTGCCACCAACCCATTAGGTTGATCTTTCTCTGCACCGTTGCTATGACTGTAACACTACATTCTGCACCCTGTCCTTTACTTCTCTATGCTTTGTCTGTATAGCATGCAAGAAACAATACTTTTCACTGTTTACTAATACATTTCACAATAATAAATCTAAATCAAACCCTCCCCCTCGCCACCCATAGGAAAGAAAAACTGTTCAGACCAGTATTCTTATTTCCTAGTTTTTACTGGTGTTCCATTTTGAGTCATACAAGACCAGTTCACACCAGCGTTCTTATTTCCCCTTTTCTACACCTCACTCGGGAGAAAGTCTCACCTCGGATACCCTCCAGCCAACCTGACTTCCTGGCGGCTCACTAATCCCTGCAGCACCACAGGCTGCAGTGGACAGGACTAGGACTGCATGCAGTCACCAAAGCCTCAGTCCCAAGAGTCCAGGACAAGGTAAGTGTGGGGGTCTTTGGGCAGGGAGGGGCAGTGAAGCCCAGGGAAGTGGGCGGGGTGGGGGGTTGGGGTGTTGGGACAGAAGCTGATGGGGAGGAGCAGGCTCCCCCAGGAGACAGAACTTTTGAGGGGATGCCCGATGTTTAAAGGGAGCTGCTGGCGGAGGCACCCCACCCCTCCTTCTTAGAACATAGAACATAGAACAGTACAGCACAGAACAGGCCCTTCGGCCCACGATGTTGTGCCGATGTTCTTACCCAAGGTCTGAACACAGTTTATTTTCAGTATCTCCCCTGCCATTGAACTCTTCCCACCAGCTTGAAAATTGAAGGTGGGCAGCAAACAGTTCTTGAGTTGTCAATAAATGGCCACTTAAGTGCCTCAATTAGTGCAAGTGCAGGCGGTCCAGCCTGGGATTTGTCCATCCAAGCGTATAATTGCAGAGAAGTCAGGGTAGGTGAGAAAACCATCCTAAAAATTATATGGCCACATCCCAGCTACAAACATGCCAGTGGGGGTAGATAAAATTCTGCCCAAGGTCTACCGCCTTGTGTCTGCGTATCTTATATTGTCTTTAGTGCTCTTGCTGGTGTACATTTTGCATGACTTTACTATCTGCCTTACTCTATGTCTCTCTCTTTCTGATCTGCTTGCTCTCCTGTTTCAGACCCTTCTGTGAATCACACTGATGCCTGTACACTTCCCACATGCCACAGCAACCATGCCACACTGCAGTGGCCTATTCATCTTCAGAACAAATACAGCCTTTTTATCAACCGCAAAATAACATTTTCACAAGTCGAAAGCAATATCATAAAAATAAGCCACTGTGATAGAATACCACTTTATGGTCCTGGTATGATACGACATGAATGTGACTGTGTCACTTTATATTGCGCAGTTAGCCCCATTCATTATTTAAATGCTGTAAATTATTAGGTCAGCATGATATCCTTATAAAGGATAAATATAATGGCCCAGGCTTTACTAATAAAATAACAGTGAGATTAATGGGAATGAATTTTACCATCCCGCCCACCACGGGAATTGGGGTAGGCCAGGGGTGGACCATGGAAAGGTCCATTGACCTTTTCTGGTTTTGGGGCGAGCGCAGCCGGAATATCCCGCCCGTGGTGTCTGTTGTTACTTCCGCACAAATGGTGTGACCATTTCAGGCAAGGAGCAGTTTCATGGTTGAATGCCAATATCCAAAACAGCTGATGCTGTTCGTACTGCATCACTCCACCAACCTCTTCACCAAAACTGCATCTCACAACTGAGCTCCGATGAAGGGTCATCCAGACTCGAAATGTTGACTCTATTCTCTCTCCACAGATGCTGTCAGACCCGCTGAGATTTTCCAGCATTTTCTATCTTTGACTCTATGATGCCTCCTTTGACCCAGGCATTAACATACGTTCCATGGTCTGAACTGAGTGACCATGGTTGCAAACAGAAGAGTTTTAAATCTTTTCATTTGCAATCAAATATCAGCATTGGCCATGGCTTTTGTGGATGTGTTTCATGGTTGCCCAAAAGCTTTGCAAAAGGTCGATGCCAAGAGTCTTCTGATTTGAGTCTTCCATGAACTGTTTATTTGTGATTTCTTATTCGACATTCCATTCTTCATCAGCGTTGAAGTTACATTGTTGATTTATTACTTATTGGAAATCAACCTCTCTGGCAGTAAAGATTAACTAAGTGTAGGCCAGACCAGGTAAGGATGGCAGATTTCCTTTCCTAAAGCACATTAGTGAACAGATGGCTTTTTCCGACAATCGACAATAGTTTCATCGTCATCAGTAGATTCTTAATTCCAGATATTTTTTCTTGAATTCACATTCCACTATCTGCTGTGGTGGGATTCGAACCCGGCTCCCCAGCACATTAGCTGAGTTTCTGGATTAATGGTCTAGCAATAATACCACTAGGAATTGCCTCCCCCGTGCCCCAGTTAAGGCCACTGAAGATCCTTTTTAGAGTCATAGAGGTTTACAACATGAAAATAGGCCCTTTGGCCCAACTTGTCCATGCCGCCCCTTTTTTTAACCCCTAAGCTAGTCCCAATTGCCCACGTTTGGCCCATATCCCTCTATAGCCATCTTACCCATGTAATTGTCTAAACGCTTTTTAAAAGATAAAATTGTACCCGCCTCTACTACTACCTCCGGCAGCTTGTTCCAGACACTCAGCCCCTTCTGTGTGAAAAAAATTGCCCTCTGGACCCTTTTGTATCTCTTCCCTCTCACCTTAAATCTATGCTCTCTAGTTTTAGACTGCCCTATCTTTGGGAAAAGATATTGACTATCTAGCTGATCTATGCCCCTTTTTTTCCCATTATTTTATAGACCTCTATAAGACCACTCCTACGCTCCAGAAAAGAAAGTCCCAGTCTACCCAACCTCTCCTTATAAATTAAACCATCAAGTCCCGGTAGCATTCTAGTAAATCTTTTCTGCACTCTTTCTAGTTTTTTAATATCCTTTCTATAATAAGGTGACCAGAACTGTACACAGTATTCCAAGTGTGGCCTTACCAATGTCTTCTAAAACTACGAGACGTCCCAACTCCTGTATTCAATGTTCTGACCAATGAAACCAAACATGCTGAATGCTTTCTTCACCATTCTGTCTGCCTGTGACTCCACTTTCAAGGAGTTATGAACATGTACCCCTAGATCTCTTTGTTCCGTAACTTTCCGCAATACCCTACCATTAACTGAGTTAAGTCCTGCCCAGTTCAATCTACCAAAATGCATCACCTCACATTTATCTAAATCAAACTCCATCTGCCCTTTGTCAGCCCACTGGCCCAATTGATCAAGATCTCGTTGCAATCGGAGATAACTTTCTTCACTATCCACTACGCCACCAATCTTGGTGTCATCTACAAACTTACTAATCATGCCTCCTATATTCTCATCCAAATCATTAATATAGATGACAAATAACAGTGGGCCCAGCACCGATCCCTGAGGCACACCGCTGGTCACAGGCCTCCAGTTTGAAAAACAATCCCCTACAACCACCCTCTGGCTTCTGTCAAGAAGTCAATTTTGTATCCATTTAGATACCTCACCCTGGATCTTGCGAGATTTAACCTTATGCAACAACCTACCATGCAGTACCTTGTCAAAGGCTCTGTTAAAGTCCATGTAGGTAACATCAACTGCACTGCCCTCATCTACCTTCTTGGTTACCCAAAAAACTCAATCAAATTTGTGAGACATGATTTTCCACTCACAAAGTCATGCTGACTGTCCCTAATCAGTCCTTGCATCTCTAAATGCCTGTAGATCCTGTCTCTCAAAATACCTTCCAACAACTTACCCACCACGGATGTGAGGCTCACTGGCCTGTAGTTCCCAGGCTTTTCCCTGCAGCCCTTTTTAAACAAAGGCACAACATTTGCCACTCTCCAATCTTCAGGCACTTCACTCGTGACTATCAATGATTCAAATATCTCTGCGAGGGGACCCGCAATTTCCTCCCTAGTCTCCCATAATGTCCTGGGATACACTTCATCAGGTCCCGGGGATTTATCTACCTTGATGCGTTTTAAGACTTCCAGCATCTCTTCGGCAACTTACTAACCATGCCTATTAAATTCTCATCCAAATCATTAATATAAATGACAAATAACAGTGGACCCAGCACTGATCCCTGAGGCACACTGCTGGTCACAGGCCTCCAGTTTGAAAAACAACCCTCTACAACCACCCTCTGTCTTCTGTCATCAAGCCAATTTTGTATCCACTTGGCTACCTCACCCTGGATCCCGTGAGATTTAACCTTATGCAGCAACCTACCATGTGGTACCTTGTCAAAGGCCTTGCTAAAGTCCATGTAGACAACATCAACTGCAACTTTTCCACCCAGTTTCAATTTTAGGCTGGCAGTGACTAAGGGTGGGAAACAGAAAAAGTTCTCATCTTTGATCTTGAGTGGAAAGTGGGAGGCTATCTTCATTGGAAGGCCCTTTCAGACAGGGGGCACCCTCCCTTGCTCCTCTTCCTGCTCTTCACCGCCTGTGGCTTATATCCCGACAGTGAAATCACACCCCTTGCCATGTCTCTGAGCATCTCCCACCCTTCCCTTCCAGCCACTGCAGCGCTGTGTGTGCATGGGCTGGATAGCTGTCGACCAATCTGATTGGTCTGCCATTGATAGGGAGATGGGGGCTCGACCATCATCATCTGGGAAATCGGCGAGGAATGTATTCTTGCCAACTCCGACACGCCATTTTAGGCTCAAATCAGTGTTGATTGGCAGCAGGCGGGACTTTGGTCCAACCGTAATTGGAAGGAAGTCCCTCCTTGGAGAGCTGTTGGCCGATAGCTCTCAAGCCCATCCAGGCACAACACTACAGTGACCAGAAGAGGGGCCTCGAACTGAGTGCAGTGGGGCTGGTGTGAGGTAAGTGGCATAGATCCCGGGCACAGGAAGGTGGGGGATTTCCTGGAGCGTCCTGGGGAGGGGTACGAGTAGGTTATCGGGCGATAAGCTGATGGGGGTGTGGGGGGAGATCTGAGAGTACCCAGCCCCTGAGGGGAAGGTGCCACAAGTCAGAAGGGGGCTTCCGATTGAGGCACCACCACCCTCACCCCCATCTCTTCCCATTCAAGATCAACAGCAGTAATTTTTTCCATTTCCTATCCTCAGCTATCAGCCTGAAAATTGAGGCTGGGAGGGAAAGGGCCCTTAAGTGGCCACTTAAGGGCTATAACAGGGGCAAGGACAGACTTCCTACCTGAGGCCCTGCCTACCCCATCATAAAATCACATCCGGGACATGGTGGGAGGGATCCCGGAAGGAATCCCATCCAGACAATTTTACACTCCTCCCCCTCCCACCTCAAAACCCACCCAGGAGAGATTGCACAGTGGCACAGTGATTAGCACTGCTGCCTCACAGCACCAGGGAACCGAGTTCAATTCCAGCCTTGGGTCACTGTGCGGAGTCTGCACGTTCTCCCCGTGTCTGCGTGGGTTTCCTCCAGGTGCTCGCTTTTCCTCCTACAGTCTGCAGGTGTGCTGATTAGGTACATTGGCCATGCTAAATTCTCCCTCAGTGTACACGAACAGGCACCGGAGTGAATGTGGCACCTAGGGGATTTTCACAGTAACTTCGGGCAGCACGGTGGCACAGTGGTTAGCACTGCTGCCTCCCAATGCCAGGGACCTGGGTTCGATTCCCGGCTTGGTCACTGTCTGCGTGGAGTTTGCATGTTCTCCCCATGTCTGTATGGGTTTGCTCCGGTTTCCTCCCACAGTCTAAAGATATGCTGGTTAGGTTGATTGGCCAAGCTAAATTGCCCTATAGTGTCAGGGGGTTAGTAGGGTAAATAAGTAGGGTTGTGGGGATAGGGCCTGGGTGGGATTGTGGTCAGTGCAAACTTGATGGACCGAATGGCCTCCTTCTGCACTGATGGGATTCTATGATTCATTGCAGTGTTAATGTAAGCCTACTGGTGACACTAATAAACAAACTTTTAAAGTAAAATTCAGGTCAATGTCTCTGATCCAAAGCCCAAATAGAGGAGGTGGTAAGGAAGTTAATCAACTTCAGACCAAGGATGGTGAGTACCTGCTCCATCTGCAAGCTACTGGGCAAATCTGCAAAGATTTACTAGGATGCTACAAGGACTTGATGGATTGAGTTATAAGGAGGGGCTGGATAGACTGGGACTTTTTTCTCTGGAGTGTAGGAGGCTGAGGGGTTATCTTATAGAGGTCTATAAAATAATGAGGGGCACAGATCAGCTAGATAGTCAATATCTTTTCCCAAAGGTAGGGGAGTCTAAAACTAGAGGGCATAGGTTTAAGGTGAGAGGGGAGAGATACAAAAGTGTTCAGAGGGGCAATTTCTTCACACAGAGGGTGGTGAGTGTTTGGAACAAGCTGCCAGAGGTAGTAGAGGCAGGTACAATTTTGTCTTTTAAAAAGCATTTAGATAGTTACATGGGTACAATGGGTATAGAGGGATATGGGCCAAATGTGGGCAATTGGGATTAGTTTAGGGGTTTTTAAAAAAAATGGGAGGCATGGACAAGTTGGGCCGAAGGGCCTGTTTCCATGCTGTAAACCTCTATGACTCTATGACTTACTGTAGCCAGCATACCACAGAAAATGAGAATAGAGGCATCCATCTCTTAAATGAATCTCTTCCTGATCTTAGGAATTACAGGGACATTTTGCTGTTAATATATTTTAGCTATATCACTTCGAGAGAGAAACATTCTGTTTTCCTTTCAATGAATTCTTTATCCAAAATGTAATGGTCTTGCTCCCGTTACCACCAGTAGATACTCAGTCTGTCATTAAGAAGAGCCAAGTAGTTCATTTCCAGTTGTTAAGCTATTTCATTTGCATGATAGGAATATTCTATCTAATGTTTCATTAGATAATTTAGTTTACTAATAGTGTTATATTTACATGTTTAAAAGTGTAAATTAAGCATTAACAGTTGGGTGGTAAATGGCTAATTTCCCATCATTAAACTGTATAACAATAGGGTAAATGATCTTGTTTTGCTTGGTAAGGCGCCACTGCAGCATTATCTTTCCTTATCAAAGATAACTAATCTTAGATTCATGATGGATAATGATGGAAATTCTAGCAGAACTACTCTCAAAATGAGCTACTTAACCAAGTATTACAGAGTTACAGAATTGTTACAGTGTAGAAGAAGACCATTTGGCCCATTGTGTCTGCACCAGCTCTCTGAATGAGCAACTCACTAAGAGATGGTCAATGAAGAATTAAAGTTTATTTATTAGTCAAAAGTAAGGCTTACATTAACACTGCAATGAAGTTACTGTGAAATTCCTCTAGTTGCCACAGTCCGATGCCTGTTCAGGTCAATGCATCTAACCAGCACGTCTTTCAGAATGTGGGAGGAAACCAGAGAACCCAGAGGAAACCCACGCAGACATGGGGAGAACATGCAAACTCCACACAGACAGTGGCCCAAGCCGGGAATTAAACCCGCATCCCTGTTGCTGTGAAGCAGCAGTGTTAACCACTGTGCTACCGTCTCACCAGCATCCCATGAAAGAATAAAATAACAATCACTTAGTGCCATTCTCCTGCCTTCTCCCCATAACTGTGCACATTCTTCCTTTTCAGATAACAGAATAATTCCCTTCTGAATGCCCCAATTGCACCTGCCACCACCAGACTCCCAGAAGTGAGCATTCCAGATCTTAATCACTCATTAAGTTAAAAAATTTATTTTAATCACATCACACATGATTCTTTTGCAAGTTACTTTAAATCTGTGCCCTCTCATTCTCGATCCTTTCATGAATGTGGACAATATTTCCCAATCTACTCTGGTCGGACCCCTCATGCTATTGAATGCTTCTGTCACATCTCCTTTCAGCCTTTTCTCCAAGGAAAATAGACTCAATTTCTCAATCTATATTCTTAATTCAAGTTCCTCATCTTTGGAGCCATTCTCATGAATCTTTTCTGCACTCTCTCCAATGCCTTTACATCCTTCCTAAAGTGTGGCACCCACCACTGGATGCAAACTCCAACTGTGGTCGAACACAACACATGCACATTAAATGGCAGATGCAATCAAGTTAGGTTCCTCTGATTTCTTAGCAACCCACATAGACATCAGTGACTACTGTGAATCACAAAATCGCATTAACTCTGAGTCCCTTATGAGGGCTTTCAGCCTCATGCTTTCAAACATCTAGCCTCGGAATTCCCTCAAGAGAGTCTCAGACTATCTCCCGATCATTTAATTTATTCTGAGACTGCATTCTCTGGGATTCAAAAAGCTGCACTCCTACCTCTAATTACAAGCACATTTCCAACTCTTTCACACGGCCCCTAGTTTCACTAAGTTGGCAATGCCCCAGCGTTTCTCCAAGCACCATTCTCCCAGCTGCACCAAGCTATAAATGGCTCCCAGGACTTCCTCTGAGCCCTAACTCTCACCAGTATGGATCTAGTGACCCTCCACCACCTTCTCAGCTCCACAGGATTTCTCCTGAGCCATAACTGTCTTGATCCTGTCAACAGCAGCAACTTTACAACATCCAGCCTCTTCCCTGGTTGCAGAAAACTCACTCTCTCAGAAAACATATCAATAAATTAAAACCAGAAAACCTTCTTAAGCATCATCTGACTCCATGATGATGTAGCCTGCTCTGATCTCTCCTCAAACTGACATCCAAGCCAATAATCACACCTTTACAATTTCTCCAGTAAAGTAAGCCCATCTGCTGCTCTATGTCTCCCAGCTTTGTAGCCTTTAATTCCTTAGGTTTACATTGCCGCAACCTTTTAAGTGTAACAGACTTCAAGCTGTTTTATTTGCATTTATGCCATTTTCTACAGTTAAACTTTAATCTTCCCAGAACTGAACTTTACTTCTAAAATATTCAAGGTTCAAAGTTTATTTATTAGTGTCACAAGTAGGCTAACATTAACACTGCAATGAAGTTACTGCGAAAATCCCCCAGATTTTAACATGAACTATGAACCAGATATTCATCACAAAATTCTGCACTATCCTCCTCATAGCTCACAATGCTTCCAAGTTTTGTATCATCCACAAATTTTGAAATTGTGCCCTATACACCAAGGTGTTGGTCGGGAATATAAATCAGGAAAAGCAAGGATCTCAATGCTGGCCCTTGGGAAACTCCTCTACAAACCTTTTTCCAGCCAGAAAAGCATCCATTATCCAAAACTCTCTGGGCCTGATTTTACCAAAACTTCACACCCGTTTTCGGGCGCGAAATCATGGTAAAGTTGGGCGTCGGGCCTTTAATGCGATCTGCACCCGAATCCGAGCAGATGGCGGCTTTACCGACACCCGATTCGGGCGTGGGTCTGGCGCGCGCCCGAATCGGGCGGCCCGACACTTTAAATGCATTTGCATGCATTTAAATCAACTTAATGAACCGCGCGCCCAACTCTACCGCCAAGTCCCACTTTACCGTCTTCTGGCCCGATCCGCGTCCGCGCTGTAATCGACCTACTGAATAAAAGTCTGAAGTCGCCGCTGCAGCCTCCGAAGAGCGGGGTCAGAGACTGCAACGGCTCTCTGACCCAGGTCATCCTCTGGTCGGGGGGGGAGGGGGGTGGGAGGAGGAGAGGGGGTGTGACGTCTCATCCCCTGGGGGGGTGGTGGGAGGAGAGGGGGTGTGACGTCTCATCCCCTGGGGGGGGGAGGTGGGAGGAGAGGGGGGTGACGTCTCATCCCCTGGGGTGGAGGGGGGGGGGGGAGAGAGGGGAGAGGGTGTGACCGATCATCCCCTGGGCGGGGGGGGGGGGGGGGGTGACGTCTCATCCCCTGGGGGGGGAGGGGAGGAGAGGGGGGGTGACGTCTCATCCCCTGGGGTGGGAGGGGGGGGGGGGGGAGAGGGGAGAGGGTGTGACCGATCATCTCCTGGGCGGGGGGGGGGGGGCGTCTCATCCTCTGGTCGTGGGGTGGTTCCGCTGCCTGTCTGCGGCCGATCCCTCCTCTCCACCGGAGGAACGAATCCCTCCTGCCGGAGTGGACGTGCGGCCATCCCATCCCACAAACCTTCAGGATGAAGCGATTCCTCGCTAAGAAGATGAAGCAGAACCGGCCGATTCCACAGTGGATCCGCATGAAAACCGGCTACAAGATCAGTACAAGTCCAAGAGGAGTCACTGGAGAAGGACCAAGCTGGGCCTGTAAAGGGATACACCATCACTGGTACACTACCAGCCACAGATTACTCTTCCCTGCAGGGGCAAGAGAGCGGGAGAGATGGCTGTGGCTGGTAGTGTACCAGTGATGGTGTATCCCTTTACAGGCCAGCTTGGTCCTTCTCCAGTGTCTCCTCTTGGGCTTGTACTGATCTTGTAGCCGGTTTTCATGCGGATCCACTGTGGAATCGGCCGGTTCTGCTTCATCTTCTTAGCGAGGAATCGCTTCATCTGAAGGTTTTGTGGGATGGCATGGCCGCACGTCACTCCGGCAGGAGGGATCGGCCGCAGACAGGCAGCGGAACCACCCCCCCCGACCAGAGGATGATACGTCACACTCCCTCTCCTCCCGCCCCCTCAGGGGATGATCGGTCACACACCCCCCCCCACCCCCCCCAAAGGGATGATCGGTCACACCCCCTCCCCCCCCCCCCCCCCCCCCCCCCCCCCCCCCCCCCCCCCCCCCCCCCCCCCCCGACCAGAGGATGATCTGGGTCCCCGCTCCCCCCCCCCGTCCCCGACCAGAGGATGACCATCAGAGAGCTACGCTCTCCGTTTTCTGCTTTTTCTTTCTTTCGCTCCCGGGTGCGCTCTGTCAGATTTTTTTCGAACTGCGCATGTGCAGTTCAGAGCTCTGATCCGTCTGCCAGCGCTAAGCCCCGCCCACAGTGCGGATTGGGCCGGAGCCAGCAAATCGCGTATGGGCGCGCTGGAAGAGGATTCCAGGCGCGGATCTATTTGACGCCCGGATTCGGCACTTCGACTCAAAATGGTAAAATTCCTCCCTCTGTTTCCTGTCACTCCACCAATTTTGTATCCATGTTGCTAATGCCCCTTTATCCATGAGCTGTAACGTTACTCCCAAGATTGTTCTGTGGCACTGTCTCAAATGCCTTTTGGAAGTTCATGTACACCACATCAGGAGCTTTGCTCCCATCAACTACTCTGGATCAAATAATTTCAAAAGTGTATTACCCATTCAAAGCAGAGTCACCTTCGGTGAGTGTCAACTAGAATATTTACAACAAGAGGCCCAGCAAGGCAGTAACTCTATCTTTCATCATCTTCAATTGAAGCACATGATGAGACTTTAGAGCCCATTTGCCAAAAGGTATAAGGATCGATGTGATGGAGAGTCTGGCATCTAGGACAACAAAAATATCTGCAGCCATCAGTTGCAAGATGCTGAGAGGATGACAGGATGTCACCCTCTATCCTGCCCTGAAGCCTGTCAATTATTTCAGGATGTTCAGGAAACAAGGTTGTGGCAGAGCCACTTGGCTTGGGGCAGTGTAAAACCTGTCCCTTGGTAACTCATGTATTAGCAGCATTTCCAAATGCATTTCTATAGATTTACTGGGACTGGTTTAAGACTGCTGCTCATGAAGGGAAAATAAATCAAGATGGCCATGATTTTCTGTAGAACCAATTTCCTGGCTTGTTTTTTGATAATATGTTGTTTCAATCCTGTCAACTAGAAAGTTTGCATTTGTCTACACCATTAATGCAGATATCCTATATTCATGGGAATTTGACACATGGTAAGTGTTTGGAATACTCCACAATACTGATGGGAGGCAAGGTTGCACAATGGTTAGCACTGCTGTCTCACAGTGTCAGGCACCCCTGTTCAATACTGGCTTTGGGTCACTGTCTGTGCTGAGTCTGCACATTCTCCCTGTGCCTGCATGGGTTTTCTCCAGGAGCTCAGGTTTCATCCATGCTGGTTAGGTGCATTGGCCATGTTAAATCCTCCCTCATACCCGAACAGGCGCGGGAGTGTGGCGACTGGGGGATTTTCACAGTCACTTCATTGTAGTGTTAATGTAAGCCTACTTCTGACAGTAATAAATAAAATTCAACTTAAACAATTTGGGTATTAGTAGCAGATGACCTTTATGAAGTTAAGAAATGTCTATGAAGAGACCATGATACTGGCACAATATATAAGTAATGTCTTCCAATGTAATCTACAGGAGGTGAGACTAGATAAATCTCTGCTTTATAATGCCATTAGCATCTGCCTTCTAATTCATAGAAGGATAAGTATAATTTCTATCCCTATAAATTGGAGGCCAGCAGCATTATATAAATTCCTACAGAGCTTGATTGTCCATGACATATGATTATTTGTCCATAGACTAGATTTCCTTTTAGCATCTTGTGGCCAAGTGGCCAACGGCCTGAGTAATTAGGCTGACACAGAATTGGCCAATCTAAATTAAACAGCTGTCAACAGCCTCTGCAGCAAGGCCTGATGGGAATTTGGGCAGGCCAAGTTTAAAACACAAACAGAAGTCAGAGGCGAGCAAGGCCAAGCCTGGACTTGCTCTGGAGGCTGGAACCAGAGGTGCTCAGCCAAACAAGGACATTATTTTGTGCATTCCCCAGTTTCGGTGAGACTCTCTGGCCCCTCAGATTCCCGCATTACCTTATATGAAAGGGGCTACGTGCACCCCATGCACCTGACGATGGATGCCTAGGGGGCTCTGGCGTTCTCCATATATGGAATCGGTAATCCCATTGGGTGCTGTGACTACCACCCAGTGACCTCATTGGCTAAAAGCCAGAGAATCTTCCAGAAGGGCGCAAAGAGGGGATAAGAAGAGGCACCTGAAGGCCAACCGCAGCGAATACGCGACTTGGCCCCCAGCGAAGATTCAAACTGCAGCAAACACTAGGCGGAGACCCGGTGACGACGGAAGGGAATGTGTGAGGCCAACTTTCATGAAGAAGACCTGAGTTCGAGAGACGGCAGAGTCTGGACCTGGCAACTCGGTCAAGTTCATCAACACGGATAGTATCAGAAATCTCAGACAGATAGTAGGAAATATTAAGTTATTGTGGGAATTGAGAGTTGGTTTCATATAAAATCATAGAATCTCTACAGTGCAGAAGGAGGCTTTTTGGCCCATTAAGCCCGCACCGACAGCAATCCCACACAGGCCCTATCCCCGTAACCCTGCGTGTTTACCCAACTGGTGCCCCTGACACTAAGGGGGAATTTAGCACAGCCAATCAACCTAACCTGCACATCTTTGGAGACAGTCTGATAAAGATTTGTTAATAAAATTGGGTAAAACCGCGATTTGATTCTTGTCCTTTGTTCATCTCATGAGCAAGAGCATCTGGGTAAATGAGTTTTAGTAGAAACTGATCGAAGTGTCTGCCTGTTTCCAGAGAATAGTCTGGATCTGGTGAAGGTTAAACCAGTAGTTTAGAAGCTGGAGGGTCTTATATGTCTTATTAGAAAGAACGATGGATAGGTGA
The DNA here is from genome assembly GCF_964213995.1 of Mustelus asterias. Lineage (NCBI taxonomy): Eukaryota > Metazoa > Chordata > Chondrichthyes > Carcharhiniformes > Triakidae > Mustelus > Mustelus asterias. The sequence continues at coordinate 32,434,799 of NC_135804.1, forward strand.
CCCTATTTTGGATTGCTAACTTCTTGATGCTTTATCTGCCAAGTAGGTCCTTACCGAATGGAGCTTTGTTAGTGTGCGAAGGGAAGGGAAACAGCGATATACAACTTATCATTTTTCATGTGATGTCCCAGGGAGATAAGTTATTGTGGGAATTGAGAGTTGGTTTCATATAAAATCATAGAATCTCTACAGTGCAGAAGGAGGCTTTTTGGCCCATTAAGCCCGCACCGACAGCAATCCCACACAGGCCCTATCCCCGTAACCCTGATCATTTTCTTTAGCTAGTGGATATATTTTCTTTGAACTTCCATTGAAGAGCTCTGAAAGTTTACATTCTAGTAATCTTGCAATGTAACAACACATTATTTATCAAACTGGGGTTAAGGGGATCTAAGAGATCTGCAAATGGATCCAAAAGGATCCACAAAGGTTGTCCGGTGTCCGTTCATCTGGTCTATCGTGTAGTGTGAGCAGTTTCTCAAGAATTCAGTATGTTACCTGATTTCTTTTCATATTTGTTAACTTAGTAACCTGTTAGCTATGTTGCTAAAATCCAAACAAATATTTCTTCCAACCTCCATCAACTAGATCCTAGCTGGGAATGGGAGATTACTTTGGGACATATTCCATTAGATCCCAGCTAATTGCTGTTACCAACCCCACTATTCCAACTCCCCCAGTCAGCATTTCCCACTTCCAAGGCTGCAGCATAAACACACCTTCAGTCTGTGGTGTTACCCAAGCTAAGGCCACCCTGCTTCCAAAATGACCCCCAACCCTGGGATATCAACCGAGCCCAGAGAAGTATCTTTGTGGTCAGAGGGTGCCATGCTTCTATCTCTGTGTGTCTCACCTCAGCTAATGTTCTGGGGACCCCGGGTTCAAATGGTGGAATTTGAATTCCATAAAAAATATCTGGAATTAAGAATCTACTGATGACCGTGAAACCATTGCCAATGGTCGGGAAAAAACCTGTCTGGTTCACTAATGTCCTTTAGGGAAGGAAATCTGCTGTCCTACCTGGTCTGGTCTACATGTGACTCCAGAGCCACAGCAATGTAGTTGACTCTTAACTGCCCTCTGAAATGGCCTAGCAAGCCATTCAGTGAGGGCAACTCAGGATGGGCAATAAATGCTGGCCAGCCAGTGACGCCCATGTTCCATGAATAAATTTTTTTTAAAACCTATTTAAAGGATTCCCCATTTAGGCACACAGTCAACAGGGCCAATTTTAACCTAAGGTCAGGTCCAGTGTTGGCTTTACACTTCATCGAATGTTATTTTCCATTGAGGATGATGAAGAGTTATATTGAGCCATGTGTTGAACCAGTGTTTCATGGGTTTCCTAGCCAGCAAGCTAGGTGAAAATTACTCCCAAAGTCTTGCAGAATGTGTCATTAGGTTTCTTGCTGCAGTGCAGTTACAACAGTTACAGGGCTATGTCTCCCTTTGGGCAGGAGATACTGTCTTTGGAATTTAGGATCAGAGTTTCTGGGGAGTCAATATTTGCAGGTTTCTGGAGTTGTAATTGCTTTAAGGGATCCCTCTCAGGGAAAAGTTTGAAAAGCATTGATTAAAAGAAAAACAATTGTGAGTGTTTATTAGCGGAAAAATCATCCTGAAATTATACAGATTTACAGGACTTGTGATAAATCACAATTACTTTGATATGAATTTGCCAACCCTATAATTAAAATAATGTATTTTTGTTTTTGGGAGGGCAGGACTGATACTGAGTCATAGAAAACAATATATTCTTTCACGCATTAGATAACCTGTGCTAACAGAACACAGAGAAGGAATTGAAGATGGTAACTAGAAATGTTTTAAAGGGATAGTGATTCTAGGATGTTGTTGGATCACAGCCTTTACTCATGGGGTGCAGGGTGCTGCACTGGATGGCCTCTGAAAGTGGGCAAGGGTACCGCAATGCGATCAATGTGATGGTGCAGTTTTTTGCTGCTTCCTCATTAGCATGACTGCAATGAGCAGCCAGTACCACTTGTGCTTCACACCACAGTAAGGAGACCAAAATGGCGAGATCACCATGAGTTAAAGTGAGCCTGAACTGCTGAGAGGCAGCCTGTGTCACTTAAAAGGAAGATGCATTGTAGCCAGAACAGGCTTGGTAACATACAAACATACAAATTAAGCGCAGGAGTAGGCCATTCAGCTCCTTGTGAATGCTCCATCATTTGATATGATTGTGCCTGAAGTGATTCTGATACCTTCCTGACTACCCCATATAACCTTCGACTCACATGTCAGTCAAGAATTTAACTAACTCAGACTTAAGTATATTCAATGACCACTTTCTAGAAAAAAAATTCCACAAACTTAGAGAGAGAGACAACATTCTCCTCATCTCTGTCTTAAATGGGATGATTACAAAAAAACCAATTTAAAGGATTCCCCATATGAACACACAGTCAACAGGGCCAATTTTAACCTAGGGTCAGATCCAGTGTTGGCTTTACACTTCATCGAATGTTATTTTCCATTGAGGATGATAAAGAGTGATATTGAGCCATGTGTTGAACCAGTGTTCCATGGGTCTTATTTTTAAACAATGTCCCCTCATCCTAGTATCTCCCAGAAGGGGAAACATCCTCATAGCATCCACCATGTCAAGGCCCCTCAGGATTTTATGTTTCTGAAAGATCTCCTCTCATTCCTCCAAATCTGATTGGATACAGGCTAAACCTGCCCAATCTTCCCTCACAAGACAGCCTCTTCATCCCAGGAATCAGTCAAGTAAATCTTCTCTGCACTGCTTCCAATATAATTATGTCCTTTCTTAAATAAGGAGACTAAAACACAGCAGTCTAAATATGGTTTCACCAATGCCCTGTGCAACTGTAACAAACCCTTCCTACTTTTATATTCCATTCCCCTTGTAATAATCCATTTACTTTCCTCATAACTTGTTGTACCTCTATAGGAGGCATGGTTAGTAAATTTGCAGATGACACCAAGATTGGTGGCATAGTGGACAGTGAAGAAGGTTATCTAGGATTGCAACGGGATCTTGATCAATTGGGCCAGTGGGCCGATGAATGGCAGATGGAGTTTTCGCTGGGAGCAGGAGCTGTGCCCTCATGGTGCTAATGTTATTCAGCATGCAGCACATCACCAGGAATCTTGTCACCTGCTCAGCCAAGTGCTGTAGGACTTCTCCAGAGTGGTCCAGGCAGTAAGTGTCATGTTCAAGCATGCTAAAACTCTGTGTAAAACTCTAGTGGGAAATGAGGATATGGCTGAGTCTTTAAATAAGTTTTTTGTGTCGGTCTTCACGGTGGAGGACACAAATAGTTTGCCAAATATTAACGATAGAGGGTTGGCAGCAGGAGAAATACTTAATACAATTAATGTGACCAGAGAGGCAGTGCTGGGTAGACTAATGGGACTGAAGGTGGACAAGTCCCCGGGTCCGGATGGAATGCATCCCAGGGTATTGAAAGAAATGTCAGAGGTAATAGTGGATGCGTTAGTGATTATTTATCAAAACTCGTTGCATTCTGGGGTAGTGCCGGTTGATTGGAAAACGGCTAATGTTACGCCGCTGTTTAAAAAAGGAAGGAGACAAAAGGCGGGTAACTATAGGCCGGTCAGCTTAACGTCTGTAGTAGGGAAAATGCTGGAATCCATTATTAAGGAGGAGATAGCAGGGCATCTGGATAGAAATGGTTCGATCAATCAGACGCAGCATGGATTCATGAGGGGAAAGTCGTGCTTGACGAACATGTTGGATTTTTATGAAGATGTGACTAGGGCGGTTGATGGAGGAGAACCGGTGGATGCGGTGTTTTTGGATTTCCAAAAGGCGTTTGATAAGGTGCCCCATAAAAGGCTGCTGAGGAAGATTAGGGCACACGGAGTTGGGGGTAGTGTGTTAAAGTGGATTGGGGACTGGCTATCCGACAGGAAGCAAAGAGTCGGAATAAATGGGTGTTTTTCCGGTTGGAGGAAGGTAACTAGTGGCGTGCCGCAGGGATCGGTACTCGGGCCGCAACTGTTTACCATTTATATAGATGATCTGGAGGAGGGGACGGAGTGTAGGGTAACGAAGTTTGCAGACGACACAAAGATAAGTGGAAAAGCGAATCGTGTGGAGGGCGGAGAAGATCTGCAGAGAGATTTGGACAGGCTGAGTGAGTGGGCGAGGATATGGCAAATGGAGTATAACGTTGAGAAATGCGAGGTTATACACTTTGGAGGAAATAATAACAAATGGGATTACTATCTCAATGGAAACAAATTAAAACATGCTACCGTGCAAAGGGACCTGGGGGTCCTTGTGCATGAGACGCAAAAGCCCAGTCTGCAGGTACAACAGGTGATCAAGAAGGCAAATGGGATGTTGGCCTATATTGCGAAGGGGATAGAATATAAAAGCAGGGATGTCTTGATGCACCTGTACAGGGCATTGGTGAGGCCGCAGCTGGAATACTGTGTGCAGTATTGGTCCCCTTATATGAGGAAGGATATATTGGCATTGGAGGGAGTGCAGAGAAGGTTCACCAGGTTGATACCGGAGATGAGGGGTTTGGATTATGAGGAGAGGCTGAGGAGATTGGGTTTGTACTCGTTGGAGTTTAGAAGGATGAGGGGGGATCTTATGGAGACTTATAAGATAATGCGGGGGCTGGATAGGGTGGAGGCGGAGAGATTCTTTCCACTTAGTAAGGAAGTTAAAACTAGAGGACACAGCCTCAAAATAAACGGGGGTCGGTTTAAGACAGAGTTGAGGAGGAACTTCTTCTCCCAGAGGGTGGTGAATCTCTGGAATTCTCTGCCCACTGAGGTGGTGGAGGCTACCTCGCTGAATATGTTTAAAGCGCGGATGGATGGATTCCTGATCGGTAAGGGAATTAAGGGTTATGGGGATCAGGCGGGTAAGTGGTACTGATCCACGTCAGATCAGCCATGATCTTATTGAATGGCGGGGCAGGCTCGAGGGGCTAGATGGCTTACTCCTGCTCCTATTTCTTATGTTCTTATGTTCTTATGTACTCCCTGTGGCAGCAGCACTGACATTGGAGGAAGGCTGATCACAAAGAACAAAGAACAAAGAAAATTACAGCACAGGAACAGGCTCTTCGACCCTCCAAGCCAGCACCGAGCATGCTGCCCAACTTAACTAAAACCCCCTACCCTTCCGGGGACCATATCCCTCTATTCCCATCCTATTCATGTATTTGTCAAGACGCTCCTTAAAAGTCACTACCGTATCTGCCTCCACTACCTCCCCAGGCAGCGAGTTCCAGGCACCCAGCACCCTCTGTGTAAAAAATCTGCCTCGTACATCTCCTTTAAACATGTGCATGGATTCTGCACTGGGACCATGAGCCAGATTGAGAGTGAATGCCAGTAGCCATCATTTGGTTTGCCATGCAGGCTCAAATACAGGTAGCACAGCTGGGTGCGGCAGAACGGAGACATCATGCCTTCTCCCAGAATATTGAATATTGACCTTCATGATTCACTGCCTATGGTAGCACACCAGCTGGACATTGAGTGGTGGAACATCTCTCAGTTCTGGTACATCTCAAGAGTTGACTTGCAGCTCCTACAAAGTGATATGCATTGTAGTCAATGATACTCTGCACCATGGGGAAGGTTGCAGTCCTCACAAAGCCTTGTGCTTACTCCTCTGCTATCTTTTGGCAAGAAAACTTAAACTACAGTCTGCTCTTTTTGACTAGGGACCCACAGAGACCTCCCTTACAAAGCAGTGGATGGCAAGCTGCAAGATGTTGCAAATATCTCCATTCCAATTTGAAAGAAGCCCAATGCAAGGCCATGGGTCAGAGCAGTGTGTACCATCTACAAGATGCATTGCAGGGACTCACCAAGACTTATTTAAAAGCACCTCCCAAACATACAACCATCACCATCTGGAAGGACATCGGCAGCAAATACATGGGAACACCACCAGCTGGAAGTTCCCCTCCAAGCCACTCACCATCCTGACTTGGAACTATGTTGCTAGCCCTTCACTGTCACTGCGTCAAAATCCTGGAATTCCTTCCCTAACAGCACTGTGGGTGTCTTTACACCACATGGTTCAGAAAAGCAGCTGACTACCACCTTCTCAAGGGTAATTAGGAATGGACAATAAGTGTTGGCCACATGCACATGAATGAATAAAAAAATGGCCATCTTCACATCACTTGCATTGCAGGCTCTGAGCTTGTAGTTGTGAATGTAGCTGGCGATGTATTTCACTGAAGTGCAGTTATCTCACACATTGTTCCTCACTATAAGGCTCAGGTCGGAGAATTGGTCCCTGCACACCCTGGGTAGATTGTCACCAGTTGAGAGCCCTTTCCCCAATTCCGCCAACTTCGCTCGCTTCTCGTAACTTGCCCTCCTCTCTCTGCCCTCGGCCCAATTTCGAGTCATGTTGTATTCCAATGGAATGCACACTACTGCACATACATCTGGGAGCATCTTTGTTCGAAATCCTTCAAGTCAGGCCAACATCTTTCAGCATCTGCCAGACAACTCCCTGTTGACTTTAACAACTTTAAAAAACTTTAGAAAACACCAAACACTTGTACAATCACAACAACAGTCAGGGGAAGTTGATGAATAACTAACCTGTAAGTAGCTGATGAGCCCTTTAAAGAGATCAGATGACAGGGTGTGGGGCCCTCCCTACTGCTGATCGCATGCTCAGACCTGCATGATTAAGAGACACCATTAGCTGATGGATTGAGCTCCAAAATAACAGTGCTGGTGTTAAATCTGCTGAATTAGAGTCAAAGAATTTGCCCATGTGCTACCCACGTGGGGTGTGGGATGTACATCAGAATCAATGAGCCATGCCGTGGCATAAATAAACACATTCATATCATAAAAAACACCTTTTTCATAAAATTACTGAGACTTCCATAGTGTTTCTGAATCTAGGGCGACAATGAACTGACATTTAAATCATCGACCAATTTCAAAAATAGGAAATTGAAGTTTGGATCAGGATTTATACATATGTATTATGCTACATGGGTTAATGCATTAGAATTCTATGAATGTATCAGACATATGTTACTCTGGAGTTAATCGTAATATTGCTCCATCCTATAACAATAGTTAATATTTCTATCGTACTAATGTTCTTACAAAATCATTGATAGCTGACAATCAATTGACGTTATGTTTTGATGAAAACGTCTAAAAGTTATATAATGTCACACTATCTGACATCACACATTTAGATAATCATTATTGAATGCAAATCAAGCATTAAAATGAATTAAAAATAATTTCATAACCAACACTCATAAAAATAATCAAACGTGGTTGTCAATAATTGATCAATCTCCATAATTCATTCCACCCATGGAACTCATGACTTATGATTCTTCCAAAGGTGCGATACAAGCAAATGAAATCAGTGAATTACACCGCATAGAGATTATTGGATAAATGGCCATGTTTACAGCAAATAATAAGGCAGATTCCACAACTGGGTTCTCCACTTCAGGGACCACTGATTGGGAAATAGTGTAAGACCACAGTCCAGATTTTTCATCACTTCATTTCAGCAACTAGACAATGAAGGCCTCCAGACCTGCCACCTCCTGATGCTGGCTGTCTGAGAGCATTGCAGCATTTTATTCGGGAATCAGTCTTTTCATCAGTTAAAGGGTCAGAGAAAGTCATAAACTGGGAGATTGAAGCTTGAATGGTTTTTGGTTAGGATGAGAATTGAAAAGAATCACTCCCAGAAGCCTATTTGGGGTCAATTATGCAGCTGTATTACAGTGGCAGTAGTATTGTTGTACATTGATAGTTGGAACACCCGCAGCAGACTGAAGCAACCGCATGACATTTCATGAGGTCAGCTCTTTTAAGTCACAGACTGGCTAATGCAAGAGGAACTCATGGAGTCAAACAGCAGGATATATGGAGAAAGAAATCCTAACATCCTGCTTATAAAACCAAGGCTGCACATTTCCCTGAGAGAGCGTTCTGTCTTATTTCACCACAACAAGGATATCAAGGAAGAGGATGCCTCCATTTGGGGATATAACTTTGGAGGTCTTGGTGGAAAGGGTATTTCAGAGAAGGGTGTTTGTCTTTGGCATTGAGTCACACCCCCTACCACCCAATTAAGAGCAGTTTTATAACGTCTAAATAGACGCGGCTCACTGTGTAAATTCTGTCTTCCAGGCCACGGGGAAAGATGAAGGAGAAATTTTCTGGAATCATGAAGGTTGCCAAGTGTTCTTGCACCATGCCTTATAATAAATGCCAACAACAATTCACTCTCAGCACCGCACAACATCATACAGATAGCATGCAAGTAACTGCAGCAACCTCCACCTCGTTGGCACACATCCAAATTGCCTGTAGGGCATACTTTGTTATTAAAACAGAAATATGTTTCTAATATCGCACATAAGTCGTAAAGGCTGGAACACCAAGGGCACTGCCAACGATGGATTCACATCATGGACTGGTAGGCTGGGCACATATGTGGCACTGGGCTGTTATGTGGACTGGCTGTTAGATATCATTGTAGTCCCAGTCCTGCTCTTAGCTGTGCAGCATGGCATGCCTATCCTAGCTCAGTACCCAGCAGGAAGCCTGACGGTGGGCACACTGGAAGCATGAGCAGCTTCATTTCCTTGCTTCATGTCTTCCATAGCACCAGCAGCACAATGGAGTCTAAATTCACGAACTTCATGTGCTAACAGTCTTAATTACCAAATTACCTTTACAATTTCCATAACACTGGCATTTGAATGTGTTTTATATAGAGAGCTAATATTATCCAATAGTGAATATTATAAAAGGAAAAGGAATAGATAACTCACAGAACAAGATTTTCCCCAAAACAAACTTGTATTAGTTTAAAAGCAGAATAATCTTAAACATTTCAATTATAAATTGGATGTGAAGAGAATGCAACAAAAGAAAGTCTAACAGTTGAAAAGTATTCGGTTTAATGCTTTTTCTTATTCTGTGCTTTTCTGCTAACATTGGAGAAAAATAACTGTTGGTGCCATTGCTCCCAAAGGCAGAAGAGTTGAACCAGAATCATAGAATCCCTTCAGTGCAGAAGAGGCCATTTGACCAATCCAGTCTGTGCTGGCTCTCTGACAGAGTATTTTACCCAGGCTCTTTCCCCCATCCTATCATTATAACGCCACCCATTTACCATGGCCAATGCACTTAACCTACACATCTTTGAAGTGTGGAAGGAAACCGGAGCACCAGAGGAAACCCACCCCCAGACACGGGGAGAATGTGCAGACTCCACACAGACAGTCACCCAAGGCCAGAATTGAACTCAGCTCCCTGGACCTGTAAGGCAGCAATGCTAACCGTGCCACCGTGCCTCCCTAATTAATAGAAGGGGATGATATGCATTGGGTATCATGTGAAGAAAAGATCCAAAATGTTTCTTATAAGCGGTTTTATGATTTGGCTATGGATATAAGCAAAAAAACCAACGTTTTTATCGAGACAGTTCAGATGCTGTGCATGAGAAGATTGCAGGAGCGATCTTGAGCCCATGCTCGATGTGCTTGCAACAGCTGGTTGGGGCTCAAAATCCAGAAGTCACAGATCTCACCAGCAAGAACGCAATTCCCGATCTTCCCCTCCCCTCGCTGGCAACGTCATCAGGTTCACATCCATAATAGGTGTGAACCTGCTTTACATGGATTTGAATAGATTTTAATATAATTAACCCACCCCCTGTGTGGTTTACAACAGGTTCACCTGGATGTGGGAATCACCCTGGGGGCGCAAAGGTAGGAGGAAAGGGATATGGCCAGGTTATGGCTAGAAAATGCCCCCTGGCAGTGCCAACCTAGGCCAGCATTGCCGCTGCCCTAGGTTGGCACTGCCAGGTTGGCCCCATGTCAACTTGGCAATGCCAACTTGGCATTGCCAACCTAGGCCAAGAGGCACACCCCAGAGTCAGCATCATGGGTGGGGGGATTCATTTAGATGTGGTGGTGGCCGGGAGCAGACGGAGAAACTGGGGCTGTTGGCGATGGCCATTGAGGGAGTGGTGGATGGAGGTGGGTAACCAACTCAGACACTATGGGGGAGGGAACAGGAGAAGGGACCAATGATCGGGGGGTGGGGGGGGGGGGAGGTGGAGGGGCTGATGATCGTGGGGGAGGGGCCGATGATTAGGGGCGGAAGGGCCGATGATCGGGGGGAAGGGGCCAATGATTGGGGGATGGGAGGAAGGGGCCGATGATTGGTGAATGGGAGGAAGAGCCAATGATAGGGTCAGACGGAATAACTTTGCGAGTGTACACTACTCCTCTCTGGCTTGCACTGCCAATCATTCCCAATCCAGGATACGCGCCCTTGCATTAGATTGGCTCAGCTTCCCAGCACGACATTCCATAGAGTCCAGCTCGACCATATGGCCTTCTAGGAACACCCACTTAAAGGGGCCACACAACCACACTCTCGCAACCTGTTCCTCCTCACTAGTCTCCTTCAAAACCGTCTTTAAAACCTCCCTCTGATCAAACTTTGAGTCATCTGGCCTAATATCGCCTAATGTGTAGTCATACGAAATTTTGTTTGATAACACTCTTAAGAAGCACCTTAGGACACATTACTATGTTAAAAATACTATATAAATGCATGGTGCTATCACTTTATAATACCTTCCTTTCAAAAGACATGAATTTTGTTAACTGTGCGTAACAGAAACATCTAGATTTAATTTGTACTTGTATCGAAGTTTCACCCTGAGAAAAATGTTTAGATGGCAGGCCCTATTGAAGGACAACTGCCTACATGATGTGTTATTTCATAATGAAGAGTGCAGAAGAATATTGAAAATAAAACAAAGATACACAAACCTTGTTAGACTGACCTGGGAGAAAATGTAAGATTTCAGTGGAACTAGGAGAGGTGCGAAGGTAAGCATTGCCTGCTATCCTATTCATGATTGCTGTTGACCTATAAATGGTCTGGCAGAAATATAAATGTTAAGCTGCTTCAGGAACAAGGTGCAAATGTAGCCACAGCCCCTTTTCTCCACTTCCTTCAATTATGCATAAATTGTAGTGTGCGATTCAAGTGGGGCACGCTGTCAAAGGTCAGTTCGAAATAAGCACTGCCAGCGCAAACAGCATGTTCTATTTTACAAGGTCCTTGCGTAGGGAGGTGGAAGCACACAGGTGTGGTGTTTGGCACGGTCAGCCAATTTGCATACATTTGGTGTGTTTCTAAGCCAAATCAGTACGTGATCATATAGAGACAACAGGGTGAGTTTTAGTTTAGCCAATGCTGAGGCAGCTGCTGAAGTTTGAGGAGATAGCCCTTTCCCAGTTTCTTTCCGAAGCAGGGGAGGGGGATATATGAAATTATTCGGACCATCTAACGTATGCAGGAGGGCAGGAGGTGGAAACATTCAAAGCCAGCGGCTCCCACCCTCAGAAGTTTGTCAGCACCAATCTGTGAGGAACAACTGAAAAGACTTAGAATCATAGAATCCCTACAGTGCAGAAGGAGGCCATTCAGCCCACCGGGAGGGTTAGCAGGGTAAATACGTGGGGTTACGGGAATAGGGCCTGGGTGGGATTGTGGTCGGTGCAGACTCGATGGACTGAATGGCCCTCTTCTGCACTGTAGGGATACTATGCCCAAATGTAACAAGACCTGGACAATATCCAGGCTTGTGCTGATGAGTGGCAAGCAACTTTCAACCACATAAGTGCCAGGCAATGACCATTGTCAACAAGAGAGAATTTTACCATTATCCCTTGACACTCAATGGCATTACCATCACTGAATGCCCCACCATTAACATCCTGAAGGTTACCATTGATCAGAAACAGATCTGGACCAGCCATATAAATACTGTGGCTACAAGAGATCAGAGGCTAGGAATCCTGTGGTAAGCATCTCACCTCCTCACTCCCTAAAGCCTGCCCACAACATAAAAGGCACATGTCAGGAGTGTGATGGAATACTCTCCACTTGCCTGGATGACTGCAGTTCCAACAACACTCAATAAATGCTGCCCTAGCCAGCGACGTCCACATCATATTAATGAATTTAAAGGTAAGAGTGGAAGAGATTCCTTATCAACCATGTGATGGAAAGAAAATTGAAGTCTCTAACATCACATTCCATAACTCTGGGATTGCAACATGCATGTAAAATTATATGTTGGGACAGCAACACAGAGCTGGTTGGCTCAGTTGGCTGGAAGGCAGAAGTGGATCAAATTCATGCCACAAGCACAGGATTCAACCCCTGGTCCAGCAGGGTGGGCTTGGAACCAATCTCCTTATTCAATCTGTGGTGGAGATTGTGGCACTGTGGGTCGGATCTGTCTTTGGGCAGAGAACTGAAGAAAAATGGTCTCATGTTTTAATATGGCGTTTCGATGGCACAGTGGTTAGCATTTCTGCCTCCCAGTGCCAGGGACCCGGGTTCAATGGGTCACTGACTGCTTGGAGATGCACGTTCTCCCCATGTCTGCATGGGTTTCCTCTGGGTGCTCCGGTTTCTTCCCACAGTCTGAAAGACGTGCTGGTTAGGTGCATTGACCATGCTAAATTCTCCCTCAGTACCTGAACAGGCACTGGAGTGTGGCGGCCAGGGGATTTTCACAGTAACTTCATTGCAGTGTTAATGTAAGTCTACTTGTGACGCTAATAAACTTTATATAAATGCAAATAATTTCCCTTTTAGCACAAAGTGTGTGAGCTTTAAAAAATGTTTTTTTGCATGTTTTTAGACTGGCACACAAGAAGCACGGACCTAGAATACAGAAAAAATGTTTGATCTCGTGCTTTCAAGAATGGCAGAGTTAATACATAGCAAACAACATGCATGCTTGAATGTCAAAAATGCATTAATATGTCAACAAATGCTTGCATTTGTGAAACATGTTGATGAAACACATCACCAATAAAATATGGCCAGGATTAAATTTGTGATCATTAAGTGCATATTTTTATTTGAAATCTCGGATGGAAATTGCCTTTAAATAATGCAGAGCTTGCATTCAGCAGTCTCCAGGTATTCCCTGAACTGGCTTTCTTGTCCGTCTTGTAACATTACACAGGGACAGAAAAGCCAAAAGCACTCTCAAGCCCAGAAATGGTGTATGGATTGTACATAAATGTATGTGTACATACTGGTCCACAAAAAGAAGACAAAGTGGCTACTCCTTTTATGGGAAACCAGCCTTGAATCCAGTAAGCTTGTGAGGATCAATATTCTGGTGAAATGAGACGATGTTCAAGTTATTTTGATGTTGATGGCTAGCTAATTTGGGAACTGAGACATTTCTCCTGGAGACAGAAATTCAGTGGTGATAATGTCAATCACTGGGGTAGGATGGCTGCATCAAGGTATGAGGAGTGTAGATTTATTGATGGAAATGTATCTGTGTATGATTTTGAGAGAGTTCTGAACTGGTCAATCCATTCTCACTGTAATTTTAGATTGTGAAGTGACATTAATCTAAGTCATTTTTGTAAAGTGCCATCAGAAGAGTTTGATAAAAATACACAAAACTTCCATCAGTGACAGTCATAGGTAGCACATAAACCATTATCTGGGCAGGCAAGGAGCCATGTCTACAGCTGCTAGCACCTATTAGACCAAAAGACAAGGCTGAAGCATTTGCAACAATTTTCAGCCAGAAATGCCCAGTGGATGATTTATCTCAGCCTCCTTCAGAGGCCCTCAGTATCACAGATGTCAGTCTTCAGCCAATTCAATTAATTCCACGTCATATCAAGAAACGTTCAACATTCTGAAAACAGTATTGAAGACTTGTGCTTCAGAAGTTGCTGCACTCCTGGCCAAGCTGTTTCAGTACAGGCACAACACTGGAATCAGTCTGGCAATGTGGAAAATTGCCCACATATGTCCTGTACACAAAAAGCAGAACAAATTGACCCCGGCCAATTGCTGCCCCATCAGTCTACTCTTGATCATCAATAAAGTGATGGAAGGTGTTGTCAAGCAGCACCTACTCAGCAAAAACCTACTCACTGACACTCAGTTTGGGTTCCACCAGACCCTGTAAACTCCTGACCTCATTACAGCCTTGGTCCAGACATAGACAAAAGAGCTGAACACCAGAGGTGAGGTGAGTGTGACTGCCCTTGACATCAAGGCGGCATTTGACCAAGTATGGCATCAAGGAGACTTTGCAAAACTGGAATCAATCGGCATCAAGGGGAAAACCTTCCACTGGTTGGAGTCATATCTGGCACAAAGGAAGATGGTTGTGGTTGTTGGAGGTCAATCATCTCAGCTCCAGGTGTTCACTGCAGGAGTTCCTCAGGGTAGTGTCCTAGGCCCAACCAACTTCAGCTGCTTCATCAATGACTTTCCTTCCATCATATGGTCCAATGTTGTGGTGATCCCTGATGACTACACAATGCTCAGCACCATCTGTGATTGCTCAGACTCTGAAGCAACCCATGCCCATATGCAGCAAGACCTGGACAGCATTCCGGCTTGAGTTGACAAGTGGCGAGCAAAACTGATGCCAGGCAATGAATATCTCCAGCAAAAGTGAATACAACCACCCTCATTCCCATTCAATGGTATTACCATTCTTCCACTATCAACATCCTGGGGGTTACCATTGACCAGAACTGAAATCTGACTAGCCATTTATAAATACTGTAGCTACAAGATCAAGTGAGTGGCTGGGAATTCTGTGGACAGTAACTCACTTCCTCACATCTCAAAGCCTGTCCATCATCTACAATGCCCAAGTCAGGAGTGTGGTGGGATGCCTTCCACTTGCCTGGATGCAGCTTCAACAACACTCAAGAAGCTCGACACCGTCCAGGACGAAGCAGCCTGCTTGCTTGGCACTACATCCACCACCTTCAACATCCAATCCTTCTACCCCCAATGCCCAGTGACAGCAGTGTACACTATCTACAAGATACACTGTTGCAGGAGCCTTGGTGTACTTTCACAGCACCTTCCAAACCCATGACCTCTACCACCTAGAAGGACAAGGTGTATGGGGGCACCACCATTTACAAGTTCCCTTCCAAGTCACTCACCATTCCGAATTGGAAATATATCACCGTTCCTTCACTGTTGCTGGGTCAAATCCTGGAACTCCCTCCCTAACAGCATTGTATGTGTACAGGGACTGCAGTGGTTCAAGGAGGTGGCTCACCATCAGCTTCCCAAGGGTAAATAGGGATGGACAATAAAAATGCTGGCCCAGCCAGCAATGCCCGCATCCCAGGAAAGAATGAATAAAATATTCTATCTATGTGTGCCACTTAGGTTAAAGCATCTGGCATCAGCATGATATTTATAAGTTTGGATCTAAACTGTGTTTACTCCGTGGTGGGAATGTGGAACTCATGGTCACATGTTGAGGTTGAGGTGAATTGGATGCATTTAAGAGGAAGCTGGATGTGTGCATGAGGGAATAAAGAATAGAAAGATAATGTGAATTGAGCAAGAAAAAGGAAGTGGAAAGAGGATCATGTGCGTCAACTTTTTTTTCATCCATTCATGGGCCATGGGCATCGCTGGCAGGGCCAGCATTTATTGCCCATCCCTAGTAGCCCTTGAACTGAGTGGCTTGCTAGGCCATTTCAGAGGGCAGATGAAAGTCAACCACATTGCTGTGGCTCTGGAGTTACATGTAGGCCAAACCAGGTAAGGACAGCAGACTTCCTTCGCTAAAGGACATTAGTGAACCAGATGGGTTTTTCCGAATATCAACAATGGTTTTATGGTCATCAGTAGATTCTTAATTCCAGATATTTTTATTGAATTCAAATTCCACCATCTTTGGCTTGTTTCTGCTCTATACAAATTCTGTATAGTTCTATCCTTTTTATTATTTATTCCAATTCAATGTTCTGTCATTGCATTCCATTAGTAACCATGATAAGCAAAATGGCTGAGCTCTCTACAGCTTCCAACAATGCTATCTGAATGTTAACAATGAGGTTTAACAATGCTATATCCCAAAGTGAAAGCCTGAAATTTCCCCACCAACTAACCATCTTATTTTTGCTTTTTATTTTGCCATTCTCTTGGCTATAATCCATGACTCGCTAACTAGAAGCAACACACTCACACAAACCAGGTCTGACCTTTGGGTCTACTTCCAGTGTAGCGTAAAACACATATATTTCATGCCAAAACATAATCAAATTTGTGATTCAAACTATAGAGTCAAATTGCGAAAATGGAATGTCAACATTCCAATGTAAAGAAAACAGTTTGGAAAAAAAAAGATGGACAACTAGAGAAAATGTCAAGAAAAGACTGGTGAAGACGTGAGTTTTTCGCCAGTAGTTTTCAAATTGCATTTATAAATAGGACTCAAAGAGAACAGTTATGCTTCCCTGTTTAGGTGGTTGTAAAGGATTCCATTGCATCATTCAAAGTGCAGGGAATTCTTCTGATCTCTGGGCCAACATTCCTTACTCAACCAATGCCAGCAAACACTGATTATTTCATCCTATATTTCATCTGTTGCTTGCTCTGTATACATTTCTCTGTCTCATTTCCCTACATAACAATACTAACTGCACTTTCAAAGGAATTAATTGGAAATGAAGGATTGTGTGATGTCTTGAGGACATGATAAGGTTGAAACACCAAAGCAAATGATTTTTCTTCACTGTTGGAAAGGTTTTGTAACTCACAACTGACAACAGTTTCCTGTTTGTACAAGTGTATTTTTAATGAGCTAATTGACGTAAATACTGAGGATTATTTAGATGTGAAGTATGCATTTGCACTCCTCAGTAAGTCATGAGCTGTCTCTCGCCTTTCTCCAGAAGCAAAAATATCCTCAAAGAGTTAAGAAATTAAATTCACACCAGGGCTTGCCCCAGACAAAAATACAAGGACATAGTGGTCCTGGGACTGAACCATCCACCCAGAGATCATGACTTTAAATCCTACCACGGCAAGTTGTGGAAAGGAATTCAATAAATCTGGTATCTTGTGGCATCAGAAAGAAAATAGCATGACAGCTGCTAGATTGTCACAACAAATCCAACTGGTTCACTAATACCTGAACTCCATGTGACTCCAGTCCCACGCTACGGGGCTAACACTGAATGTCTTTTGAAGTGCTCCAGCCAGCCACTCAGTTGTGAAATAATTGTTACGAAAGTCGATAAGAAGGTCAACCACCACCTTCGCAGGGCAACCAGGGGCAAATGCCAGTGTCACCCACATCTGAGAACTTTATTTTTTTAAGAGTAGGCACTGAGCCAGATTGAGATTTTCAATCCATGATCCAATATTAAGATGTTACAAAGTGTGGTTGGACTGATGTGGTAAATAGTATGACTTCATTCTAAGTGGTGGCAGGCTCCTACTTTAACTCTTAGCCTGCCACGACTGAATTTCCAGCATTCTTCAATATGAATGATCAGCAACACATAGAAGCATAGAAACTAGAGCGGGAGTTGGCCATTCGGCCCTTCGAGCCTGTTCTGCCATTCATTATGATCATGGCTGATCATTAAATTTGATATCCTGATTCCCCCCTCCCCTCCCCATATCCCTTGTCCTCTTTAGCCCCAAGGGCTATATCTAATTACCTCTTGAATCTAATTGATTCTTCACAAGGGTTAAAAACGTTTTACAGATTTGACCTTATACCAAGTAATTGAACTAAAATATCATGCCACCTTCACTACCCCTGGTGCAGTTCCTTTTGCTTTCCCTGGGCATTAATTCTTCATCCTTGCTGAGGAGCTTACTGAGATAGTGGAAACACACAGCAGGGGTGGTGGGGGGGGGGGGCGGGGGGGAGGTGAGTGTAATTGTTGTCATGGAAAAGATGCAAATTAAGGAACAGGACACTTTTATATTCATCCAACATATGTTAGGAAACCAAGTCACCATGCACACTTTGTGTATGAAGTTTAAATATTCAGGCGCATAGTATTCACGGGATTCTGCTCCATTGGCACAAATGCCCAACAATATCAGAGGAGGCTGAACCTCCCCCCCCCCCCCCCCCCCCCCCACCACCACCCCCCCCTCCCCCCCCTCCCCTGAGGTCAGCTAATTCAAATAGTGCCAATGGACAAGGGTGGAGCTACAGTCAGCAGAGGGTCAGATATACTTGAAAACCCAGAAACTTGGATAGAGGTGTAGAAGGATGGTAAACTTCCCTACTTAAAGGGCAGCTTTCAGTTAACTGGTAAAGCTGGTTCTTGGAAGAGGGTTCAAACAGCACAAGCTAAGAAGGAAAAACGGTCAGCTTCTAATTTTTCAGAGGCTGATGTGGAAGTGCTGTTCCAAAAACGGACCTGGATTTAAGAAGCCTACCAGATGGGTATTGTGAATAATGTCTGGATCACCTTTGGTACTGCCCCATTGACCTGATCACTTTATAACTCCTGTTACCTATTGTTCTCCAGACAATGGTTCAAGTGGGATCAATGTGCCATCTTAGGGGCAGCGGTGGCCTTGTGGTATTGTCACTGGTCCAATAATCCAGAGACCCAGAGTAATGCGCTGCAGACCCAGGTTCGATACCATGGCATGGCAAATGATAGAATTTGAATTAAATAAAAATCTGGAATGAAAAGTCTCATGATGACCATGAAATCATTATTGATTGTTGTAAAAACCCATCTGGTTCACTAATGTCCTTTAGGGAAAGAAATCTGCCATCCTTACCTTGTCTGGCCTACATGTGACTCCAGAAGCACAAGAATGTGATTAAATGTCCTCTGAAATGGCCTAGCCAGCCAATCAGTTCAAGGGCAAATAGGGATGGGCAATAAATGCTGGCCCAACCAGTGGTGCCCACATCTCATGAATGACTCAAAATAAAATCCTAACACTGTAATTGCATTGAAATAGATTACTTTCCAAGGGTAATGCGGAACACAATTGATGATGTCCTCAGCTTATGAATGAAATTTCTTTACGCAATGCCTCAGACACCCAAGATATGACGAGATGTCTCCACAAACAATCTCAGTGACCAGTGTCCCTTTAACTAAGCCTTGATGAATGAGTCCTAGCAAGCCGCACCTTATAAAAAGGGGTGCACATACTCAGGGGTGGATAGGTAGGCTGAACACTTGTCATTTAAACATGGAGACCAGGCACCTTATCAATCTGCCCTGAAATTGAATGGAATATCTGCTGGGACATTTCTTCTGGAGAATCCTAGCAGAAATTGATGGTGTCAGTGCATTCTGGCCCTGCAAATGCGGCTTATCCCAAATTCCTCCCTCTCCCAGCTGATGAATCTGAGGGCCTCATTCTTTATCGCTTGTCACATAAAAAAGCAAAACAATCCTCCTTTGATGAAATAAGGAATGAAGTAAAAAAAAAATCAGCAAATCTTCTCAAAGCAACACAAGAATGATAAGCAACAGGGATAATACAACAGCATTTTAATACAAAAATCTGTATGGTGTAAAGTTTAGTTTTCACCGACTCTTCCATAAATAAATGTGAAAACTGGTTTAATACGATACTTTTCACTGAAGTTCAGCAAACAGTGGTTCATCAATCAGAATGACACAATAATTACATCACATGATTAAGGGGGGGTGTCCTGAATCTCTGGAGATCCTGCGGTGGAGGCCCTGGAGAGTACAAAGGTGGGCTAAAGGTCATTGAAATTCCAAATTTTTACAACAGTCAAGGCACTGTTGTAAATCAAGCAACTTTCTTCAAATCGTGCATAAACAAGGTTTATTGTGCTGTGAACATAATAGCCCCAAAATATTTAAGAGAAACACATCTCACCAGAAATAATGTCTGTCTTAGTGCATATTGGGCTTGTTCCATTTCTATAACAGACCTGAATGAAATCAGTTTTAATAAGTCATTGTCAGCATTGTATTTATTTTTCTTGCTTTTTAAAGCAACAAAAATGAATGATTGGCTGATTTGTTTCCTCCCCGTGGAGCCTGTAGATCTGTGAATCAATGACTGGCAGGCATTCTTGTGGCATCACTGTGATTTGATGTGTGGCATTTATTATTTTTTTCACACTTGCGTGGTGTGAATTTTACCTGTGTAAAATATTAACATAGGATACTGTAAAAAAAAACACTGTTCAAAAATGGTCAGTGATTTCACGAAAGAGTATGTGTAAATCCTCCTTCGTTTGTTTTCAAATATCTGACCACGTTCAAAGTGTTGCCAAGGTTTGCTTTGTACCTCAACTCTCTTCTCATGGAAAAGGTACTCTTTTAACATTCTGAAAGTATAGGAGCCGCTTTTTCAAGGCAGCCATTGCATACTGTTATATTCTAAATAAGCATTGTTACAATCCCCATGTAAACTTTTAGAAAGAAAGTTGGACTTCCAGTTAATGGCTGAAAGAATGACATGTCTAGATTCATGCTTTCAGACATTTATTATAACAAAAGACCAAAAGCTGGATTGACTAAACATTATCTTTATGGGCAATTAATATTTTAAACCATGGTACAGAGTTCCCCCCCTTTTATTTTTAGCACGATCAATAAAACAAACTTCACGGGTATACATGACACTGTCTTTTAGGTAGACATTCAATTCTCCCAAAATCCAAAGTCCAAAATGTTTCTTAGCTACCAAGGGCTTCCTTCCATTTTTCTTTCTCAGTCTGGTAACATCTAACCCTAGGATTGCCCTTCATGGTGAGACTATAACTGGAGATTTTTCCCTCTAGCATGAGCTAAGTGAATCTTCCAGCCTTGTTTTAACTTCTCACAAATTAGATCTTTTCAATCCAATGGCAAACTCCACCCATGTTCCGGCATGGTGAACTGTAGAGACTTTCAGTCTCTAGCTGCTCTCTCTCTCCCAGTCTCTGTCAGAACAACCTGTCTGTTGTATTTGTATCTTAGGAAAGTCTGTAACCCAAATCGCAATCGCTTCCTTTGCACCCTTCCCATCACCATGGCACTGTGAATCACATGGGTCTTGTAGCTGGTTAGAAATGCTGATGAGCTATTCTTGAGAGCCCAACTCATTTTAATCTTGGAACTAAATGGACAGTTTATAGCACAAACTGACATTCTCAACACTTTTCTGGGACCTTGGACACTCATAGTCTATCCACTTTTAGCACACAAGTTGCTGGTATTGTCTTCAATACAAGATAAACACATTGCACCTTCTTCCCAGGAAAACAATCTGGACCCCCTATAACAATCAAATCACTAAAGCTTACTCTCAGACAGACTCAGAACTGGTTGCATGACCCTCCTTCGTTTGCCTTAAATTTGAAGGTATGGTTCCAAAACCTTATAAAGCTCATAAGTATCACACCTTCCCAAAAAAGATTGAAAAGTCATCAACATAGACACGAGTTTTCATAACTATTAAAAATAAAACAACTTATAACATTCTATTCACATCTACAACTAACTTGCTACATACAGTACAGGTAATATTCTTCCCTCTGTGCTGTCACGTTTTCCATCACCCAATCCGTTTTGGTAGTATCACAATGTTTAACCTGTGTTAAAACCAGAGGTATGTAACAGTTAGGATTTAAAGTCTTCATTCTGGTGATTCTTAAATTTCTTCCATTCATATGATGAACAATCGATAGCTTCACCTTCTGAGATGCTTCACAGCAAATCTCCTTTCACATGATGATTCAAGTTCACATTGCCTCCATGTCCTTGTTTAGACTGTAACCTTGATCTGGCTTGGCTAATTTTGTCCAGAGCAAGATTGCTGACTTCTGATCGTCCTCCTTGCTTTTGTAAACTAGCCGGTGTGAATTGTAGACCCAGAAGACATTCTTTGTTGATGAAATTTACCTGCTGGATTCAGTCTTTCCTTTTGTTTTCCTTTAGGACCAGTCTGCGAACCACTTGGTCCAAGTTCAAACATTTGATCTCCATTTTCTTTCACAGTTGCAGGTTTCTTAATGTCTGAATCCACAAAAAAATGTCTCAGCTAGCCAACCTCAGCTAGCCAACCACCCGAGTTGTCGTTTCCTTGGATTATGGTTCTACTTATGTGTAAGCAGCTTGTTCTCCAGTCCAGTAAAATCCTCTTTAGCCACTCTAAGAACTTGGTTGAGTTTATGTCGATGTTCCAATAAAAATTCCTTACATTCTTTTTTAATCAACTCCTGCATTCTTCTACATTCATTCTGTTGTTCATCATCCCAGGAGCTTTGTCCAATTGCTGCCAAGCAAGAGTGAGAGTTTCTTCATTTTGAAGCTTTATTTTATGCACCAAAATGTGAACACTTCCTTCAACTTGCACAGTAACTGCATCAGTTATTTTTGTCGTTGTGGGATAATTTATAAAAATCATTTTGTTGTAAAGCAATGTCTGTCTTTATTTGTCCTTTGGACTGGAATTCTGCTACTGCTTTCTGTTTTGACACCTGTGGCTTAGGGCCTATGGGAAAGTTTGACTTGTTTCCAGTTTGTTTTAACCCTTTGCTGTTCAGCCTGAGGTTTCAAGAATTCTTAAATCTCAGAAGCCTGAGTTTTTGATTCTTTGGGCACACGGTGGCACAGTGGTTAGCACTGCTGCCTCACAGCACCAGGGACCTGGGTTCGATTCCCGGCTTGGGTCATTGTCTGTGCGGAGTCTGCATGTTCTCCCTGTGTCTGCGTAGGTTTCCTCCGGGTGCTCCAGTTTATTCCCACAGTCTGAAAGACGTGCTGGTTAGGTGCATTGGCCATGCTAAATTCTCCCTCAGTATACCCCAACAGGCACCTGAGAGTGGCAACTAAGGGATTTTCACAGTAACTTCATTGCAGTGTTAATGTAAACCTACTATAAAATCAACACCATTGATGGGAAATTTTGACACCACTCCAATAATAACAGATGACTAAAACAGTTTAAATCCACTTATAATGTGATGGGTAAACGATAGGTAAACAATTTCCATCAAAATGCTGTATTAAAATACTCCCATTTAGCAAAGTCTCTGGAGAGAAATTCATTCCTTTTGCTGACATCAAGTTTTGAGCGACCCCATATTTTTTGTTAATCATTTATCCCTAATTGTCCTTGAGAAGATGGTGATGAGCAGTCTTCTTGAACCGCTGCAGTCCGTGTGGTGTAGGTACATCCACAGCGCTGTTAGGGATTCCAAATTTTTGACCCAATGAAGTGAAGCAACAGTGATATATTTCCAGGTCGGGATGGTGACTTCCTTGGAGGATAATTTCCAGTTGATGGTGTTCCGATATATTTGCTGCCATTATCCTTCTAGAATGTCGTGGTCTTGGGTTTGAAAGAATAACATCTTGAAGAATAACAATCCTTTTGTCACTTCACTCACAAATTTGGCTCCACCATACTCCCTGGCTGTTCATTCCTAATCGTAACCACTCGCTGTGTGAAAAAGTTTCTCCTCGTGTCTCCATTGCTTCTTTTGCCAATTACCTTAAATGTGTGCCCTCTCATTCTTAATCCTTCAACCAGTGGGAACGGTTTTTCCCTATCTACTTTGCGCAAACTCCTCATGATTTTGAATGCGCGTATCAGATCTCCTCTCAATCTTCTCTTCAAGGGAAACAACCCCAACTTCTCCAATTTGTTTACATAACAACGTAACTGGGGTTAGCTCACAGATTCATCAAAACACCGTGGAATGCTGAAACAGGCTCAAGGGTAAGTCTTCCTATTGCACCTGAGCTACAGGTTAGATTTAAATTGTGCTAACAACTTGAAACATCAGGCATCCTACTGATCCATGCAGCCTATAATCAATACTGACAGCGTGGTTGCTCACAGTAATCATGTATAAACACCAGGCAGCATGAATTTACCAGACTATCCACAGCACTGGGGATGGGCATGGGTTAATTGCATAAAGCGATCCCCACAATTGTTTGATGAGCTTAGCCACTTTCTTTGTGCAGACTGTTCATCCAGGAGTCAAATAATCCTCCAATGCTTTTCCGAGCAAAACACTTTGAAACAGAATTATCCAAATTTCCCGTGGCCACTGTAACTTTGTCGCAACTTTCTCAAATGAAATAAGGTACATTTCAGCTCTTTCCTCACTAAGTGTAGGTGCCAGACAAATATCCCTTGCCAAATTAAAATCAGGAATTAAATCAGACCCATTGTCAAATCTGCCCGCCACTTCCTGTTCTTACAGCAGAAACCTTTTCTCTGTCCAGTTCAAATGTCCTACTTTCCCTTTCTCATTGTAATTGAAGGCATTCCTTTTCTTTTACACTTTGAAATTTCCCATCTCTTTCCCTATTCCTTTCCGCTCTTTGTTATTTTTCTCTTTAGAATGCAAGTTCAAGTTTTTTCCATTTCTCTTCTTTTTTCCTCGGAGTTGGGGGTCGCCTCATTTGTAACAGGATTCGAGCCAACTCAAGTCACATTTTATCTGGATTATTTTTGTCTTCCTCAAGGTTCAAATGTTGAGCCTGTTATGTTTTGATAATGATATAAAGGTGCCAATCATTGTTAAGAGATTGGGTAAACACATTGCGGGTTCATTTACTTAGGCTCATAAGAACATATATACATGGATAGAAGGCCTGGAGACATCAGCAGCAGGGCTGCATGCCCTATTCACAGGCTAAAGTAAAACTTAGGCTGGATCACATAACACACTTCCCTTCTGGTGATGACATGCTACTATCTCTTAAAGGCATATCGCAGCAGAGCCAGCATCACAACCATCTCATGCTTTCTTGGTGCCTGCTTCTAAATATATTTCTATCTTTTCTGCTATGGCTTTTAAATTGACCTTCATTAACCAATGCAAGGCACTCATAGACAAGTTCTCTCTTTCAAGGGAAGTTTCAGCAATATGTTAAGCCATTTTAACTCTTCAATAAATAGAACAAAGCTTAGTGTGAAATCTTGTTGACTTATAGTCTGACCAAACAAGTGAGACAAACTTGTCTCAGTCTGTGCATATGAAACCCTGCAAAAAGCCCTCAATTTATTGCAATTCCTGTGTTGACCGACCAATGGCCTTTAAAAAGAAATTCAAACTTTCAGTTAGTAGCTAAAAGAATGACACAGTGAGATTTTATGTTTTCAGTCATCTATATAATCATAGAATCATCGTAGAATCCCTACAGTACAGAAGGAGGCCATTCGGTCCATGAGGTCTGTACTAACCACAATCCCCCCCTCCCCCCCCCCCAGGCTCTATCCCTGTAACCCCATACATTTATCCTGCTAATTCCCCTAACACTAGGGTCAATTTAGCATGGCCAATCAACCTAACCCGCACATCTTTGGACTGTGGGAGGAAACCGGACCACCCGGAGGAAACCCACACAGACACAGGGAGAATGTGCAAACTCCACACAGACAGTGATCCAAGGCCGGAATTGAACCTGGGTTCTTGGCGCTGTGAGGCAGCAGTGTTAACCACTGTGCCAAGATGTTGCCCTACTGTGCCACCATGCTGCCCTGTAACAAAAGACTAGAAGCTCAATTGACTACACTCGATCTTTATGGAAAACTTATACATTAATTATGAAGCAGAAGATACCCCTTTTTTGCTAAGATATCTGAAAAAATAAACTTCATTGAACTTCTACAGTGCAGAAGGAGGCCATTCGGCCAATCAAGTCTGCACTGACTCTCTGAAAGATCACCTTATACAGGCTCAACTCCCCAACCCTATCGTATTAACCCCATGCATTTCCCATGGCTAATCCACCTAACCTATACATCTTTGGACACTAAGGGACAATTTATCATGGCCAATCCACCCAACCTGCACATCTTTGGGTTTCACGGGTATACATTATACACTGTCCTTGAAGTAGACATTGAATTCTCCTGAAATCAGTTTGAAAGTAATCTTAAATCCCGAGGGTTTACTTCTGTTATTTTCCTTCCTCAGTCTGCTAACTTCCAACCCCAGAATTGTCCTACACAGTGAGTATTACTGGAGATCCTCCCTCTAATGCAATTTTTTGTCCCCGTTTTAACACATCATAAATTTGAACTTTTCAATCCAAGCTTCTACCCACATTGCTGCCTGATGAACCATAGAGACTTTTGGCCTCTGGCTGCTTATTCCCTCCCAGACCCTGGCAGTCAACCTCATAGTTATAACACCTTCCCGCTAAAGAAGGAAAGGTAATCACCATATACATGAGTTTTCACAAATACTATCAAAGTACAACAACTTATAACATTCTATGCACGTTAACAACATTAACCACTGGCTTAACTAGAATTTCAACAACAACGTCATCCACTGTTGCTATGATCAAAAAGTTTAGAAGTCCATGGTCACCTGTGCCACTCGCATGGCACTTCAGCAGCAATGACTAAACTTGCAATTGCCCATGGGTTAAAGACTAGGTTCAGGCTTGGGGGCAGGTGCTATAAAAATAGTGCTCTCAGAAGGTGTGTCAGTCATCCATTGTCTCCATGAAATGCCGCAAGTTTCAAAGTGAGGGCATAGGGAGGTGGTGGGAGGTCAGTAACCCACACCCCTTCAATTAACTTGCTGTTAAACTCATTGAAGAGTTTGTTAATAGGCAGGAGAGGGACAGAATCAAATTGTCAAAGGTAAGAACAGGAAGAGCAAATGATATCGGACATGTTTGTACATAACTGTTAGCAGCAAGTGGGGAGCCATTACTGATCGTGGCTGCTGATGAAAAATCTCGTATGAGAAAGGATAGTCAAACTGAGGTGGCAAAAAATTGCCATTGGTCTGGCAGAGCGGATTGAGCACCTGAGGGCTGAGTGTTTGGGCACATGTTAGGATTATGAGGCTACTGACACTTTGCTCTCCTGCTTGCTGCCTTCCTCAGAAAATGGCAAACCCAGTCATCTACCTTTGAAAATGACATCCCCGAGTTAGTTCCTGTCTCTGAGCAACAGCCGATGCCACTAATTGAACCAAACGTACCCGTGGCCTTTGTATATCGAGATTGCGCTGCATCACTGATGCTGAGGTGGTGCAGGATCAGGTACCTGGAAATGATACAGGTATCAGCTTCCTGATTCCGGATTGAAAATCCAACCCAAAATCTCAGTTGAGATAAAATGATTCAGCACCTTTAATAAAACTTTGATAGAAGATTACCGATATAACAATTTATATTTGCATGCAGGTCACGGGGCCAATTTTAGCTTGCTGAATTCGACATTAAGGGAGTGTTAACAATTTCAAAATGTGCTTGGTAGATTTACTGTCTCCATTAACCTTAAAGATCAACCCTACCCCCTTTTAATGGCTTGTATTTCATGGTCAGTGGCAAAGCAACAGTGCTATCATTGATCTTGAAGTAAGCCATTCACAAAGATCTCGCTATCATTGGGGCAGGGATTTCTCATTCCCGATCTTAGTTTAATCCTGGCACCAGGTCAAGGCGGTCATCAGGCAACAGTGATGTCATCAAGTAGGGTAAACAGCCAATCACATCAAAATATTCTCACAGACAGCAAAAAGGAAGTAAAACACACAGATTATATTCCACTATTAATTATATTTTACACAGAGCAAAATAAATTACTGGAATTAAGACCGTCTCCACATGGGATTGAGGTAGAAGAAGGAATATCATAAACAAACCATTTTAAAAATTATTGTTTTAAAATAATGTAGATTTTTTTTATGATAATGGAGAAATTTGACATTTGGTAAATATAAAATGGGTTTTCCAGGGCTAGTCAAGTTGTTCAGCAGAAATTATGAATTTACTATGCCACTAAAACCCAGTTGCATATTTTTCAACAAAGTGTAACTTTTTCAAGGGCTTTTACAGCAAGACTAACAGCGTGAAGGAACAAGCTTTCATCAGTTTAGTGATTTTTAGTTGATTGAAATCTGAGGGGGAGTGGAGTGGGGGCAGTACTTTGACAGTACATTCGATAGAGAAGCAAAGAACTACTGACAGCAACATCTGGATTTCCGCATTTAACTGTACGTGTGGACTCCAGGAGTTGCTGTTAGTTTTGAGGGAATAATGATAATAAATACGAGGGGGTAATCTTACCAAAAAAAATCAAAGTCCAGGATGGCTTGAAAATGGGAGGGTTTCTGTTCCGTTTTTTTTTGGACATGTTCAAATCTGCTATCTTACGCACTTAGAGTTACAAAATCCTCAGAAATGGTGTGGTGAACCATAGATGGTTACCACTATGGGTACTGAACCATAGATGGTTAGCACTATGGGTACTTGTACATATGTTACTGTTGTCACTGTTGGGGTTAGGGTTGGGGTGTTCTACCTGTTGGTATTGTTCTGTGGTACACTCCGGTTGGCTCCGCCTACCTGTAGGAGTATAAAGGTCACTGCACTGCCTGGTGACCCTTTAGTCTGGGATTGTATTATTATGCAGTATGCTCCATTCTTGTTACTAATAAAAGCCTTTATTTCCTGGGTATGATCCAGCCTCCCGAGTGATTTAATCGCGCATCAAATGGTTTCTTGCCTGTGGGGGGAGGGGCGGAGTTTGAATCACCCTGTTACTACAACCACAACTTATATAAATCAAGGTTCTATGATGCCCGTAAGACACCGATTGGCATTTTTAGGATAGAACTTAGGCATTATGTGTGTTTAGGCCAACTTAATTAGTGATGAGGACAAAGAGGTTCTGGAAAGGTAAGTTGCTAATTACTTTTGTGATGTCAGGAGGAGTTGGAATGTTTATCTTGGTCCCATAAAAATACTGCAGGTCATGACCAACATAGACTTGCCTGCCTTGGCTTTGCCTCTTGGCCTCTCCCACAACCTAGCTATTCCAATTGGCTAATGTTCCTGTGACTCAGAACCAACCAGTTGTGTTGGGACAAGTTTCTGACATGCTGTCTGGATTCAAATGAAGCCCAGGTCTTAAAATCATGGTGACCGTTTCACCTGTGGAACAGATGGCTGGTCACGTGAGCTGCTGGTGGAACACTCAAAGTGAAAACTTGTTGCTCAGAATGTCATTTCCAACGAGACTCATAGTTAAATAAAGGATGTCATTAATTGTAGTAATCTTAGCCTTAAATGTACAATCTGATTAAGAGGGCAAAATACACTGTGGGATAGACATCTCTACAGCTTCCATACAATAGTGTGCTCTGGCCACCATTGCAAGAACAAGACTATGACAGTCCAAACAAACAATTTTTTTCTTCCTGACATTAGCTAGTCAACTTAATTCTGAATTCCAGTTAGCCATTTGAACTGTCCAGAATCCACCATTCAAAATTTAGCAGAAACCCATGTACAAGCATAAACCACACCACCTGACATTGAATCTTGGGTTCCACCATTAATCATTAAGGGGCTCTTTAAATGAAATGTTTTATTGTTGTTGTGAACTCAATGAAGGCACATGGAGGTCCGCTTAGGGAGTAGGGAATATTTCTACAGGAGATGTGCATGCACAGAATTTATCTTTAATATTGACAATGTGAACAGGAGGAATGTACACAAGAATCTCTGCTTTGTTACTATTCCCCTCAAAGGTATCGATGTCATCCACTGTATTTGAAGATTTATTTGACATGGTCAGAGGTGAGTAGTTAACACAGGTGAAACCAAGACTTTATCGAAGATATTAGCTATACCCAAACAGGAGTAATATACCCCCTTTATGTGCAATTACATGGCCTGTGCACATCACAAATAAATAGAAAAATCAGCTCCCATTTTATTTACCAGTATCATAAATCCCTCAATTACTGTGCTGCAACAGTTTTACATTATTTTTATTAATGGTTTCATTCATACACACCTATCTGAAATATTTCCACGGTATATTACACCGAGTTGCAATGTATTTTGTTATTACATTCATGTCCTAAAAATACTTTAGACTAAACAGTGCTTTGTTAGATTTGATTTGGTCTCCAAGAAGTGGTATTAAGAATAGGTAAAATGGTAGTGTTTGGGCTTTATATATGCATTCTCCAATGCTTCAGAGTGACAGGATGCAGGGCCATGCTCCTTAGTCCCCATACAGAAGCTGTCGCAGACCTTGGGTCAAATGGGGATACAGAGCATACAGGTGAGAGTGAAAAGTTACCCCAAATGAGACCACCCCAGGCCACTTCCTTGCCATCAGATTAAGAAGAGCATTTTCAACGGTTTGGGAACAATTCATCCACCCACCGTGCAAAGCATAGGGCGATCTAGGAATGCTTATCCTCGGATGATTCACAAAATGCCCGTGCTTCCTCTGACAGCTGAGTCTAGTTGTCCTTGTCGTTTTTTAACTAAACTGCTCACACTCGTCTGAGCTGTCATGGTTCAGCCCCGTCTGAATCAATCCCTTACGCTCACTCATTTCCTCCAAACTCTTCACTTCCCTAGGCACACATTTTTCCTCTGCTGTTTTGATAATAGTGAGACATTTTTATTGATAAATATCCCCACCAGTTTCTTTGTGAATCTTGCAGTGATGCTTCAAATTAGCCAATGCAATCTGCTGCTATGATCTTTCACTCAATTTCTGTTGTTCATTTGCAATCAGAGAATTATCGAATGAAGCTGGATAGGAGGAGGCCATTTGGCCCATTGTGCCTTTGCCTGGTCTTTGATGGGACTATCAAAACAATTCCACTTTAATCGCTCTTTCCCCATTGCCTTATCAATTTTGTTCCTTTTCAAGTATTTATCCAATTCCCTTTTGGGTGTTATCACAAAATTTACTTTCACTACCCTTTCAGGCCATGCATTCCAGATCTTAACAATTCACTGCTCAATTCTTTCCTTGCATTACCTATGGCTCTTTTACCATTCTTCTGTATGCTTTGGTTACTGATCTTATTGCCAATGGAAACAGTTTCTCCTCTACTCTGTCAAAGCCCTTCTAGATTTTGAACACTTTTAGAAATTCTCCCCTTAATCTTCTCTGTTCTATGGAGAACAACTCCAATTTCTCTAACCCAAAGAGAAAATGCTGGAAAATCTCAGCAGGGGCGGCAGCATCTGTAAGGAGAGAAAAGAGCTGATGTTTCGAGTCCAGATGACCCTTTGCTTTGACAAAGGTTCACCTGGACTCAAAATGTCAGCTCCTTTCTCTCCTTACAGATGCTGCCAGACCTGTTGAGATTTTCCAACATTTTCGCTTTTCGTTTCAGATTCCAGCATCAGCAGTAATTTGCTTTTACCCAATTTCTCTAGTATCTTTAGGCAATTAAATTCTTTCATCCCTGGTGCCATTGCTGTAACTCTTGTCTGTCCTCCATCTAAGGCATGACATCCTTCCGAAAATTTGATGGCTTGCAATTGGACACAATAATCCAGCTCACGTTTAAATCAGTGTCTTGTAAAGGTTCAGCATAACTTCCTTGCTTTAGTACTCTATGCCTCCACTTATAAAGCCATAGATCCCATTTTCCTTTTAAACAGCCTTCTCTACATGTTCTGCTATCTTCAAAGATTTGTTTACATTCGTGCCCAGGTCTCTCTGTTTCTCTATTCACTATAGGACAGCATCATTTCATTTACATTCCCGCTCTTCATTTTTCCTACCAAAATGAATCAATTCTCATTTCTCTGTGTTAAATTTAACTTGTATCTGCTCATTTTATGAAGGTCCTTCTGAAATATGTTATAATTCTCACCGTTCACTATATTTTTCGGTTTAATTTCATGTGTAAACTTTGAAATTGTGCCTTGTATCCCCAAATCCACGCCACATTCACACCGATATTTACTCCAAGCCATAAACAGAGGGCAGGGTTTTACTGATGCTTTATGCCTGTTTTGGGGTGGAAAAATACGTAAAATTGGGCATAAAGTGGCTAGTGTGAATGGCACCGGTTTTTGCGACTGGCGGGATTTTACGGCAGCTGAATTTCTGGCACGGTCAGCCCTTCACTGGAAATGGGCAAGCAGCTGGTTAATTTATTGAAATTTATTTGGATGTTCATTTTAATGTGTTTAGCAGGCCCGGTGCTCACTAAACACATTATAAGATGTGTATAAATAAGTTTCGGCGTGAAAACTTGCCCAAAAAAATGGATCCGGAACTCTCCCAGTTTCACATCCGCCCAACACTTAGAAAAAATCTCGTAAAATTCCACCCAGAGTGTGGGGGAGGGTATTTTCCAGACAGGAAGCATGGATGAATGGGCTTTCAGGATAATTCTGCAGGATTTAACTGCAAGGCGGCTTTCATTTTTGCTGTAGTAGGTGGAAAAGCAGCTGAAGAACGGATGTCAAATAAATGAGGAGGTAGTTGGAGATTGTAGGATCAGAAATTAGGGGGGGGGGGCTAGGATATAGAGGTAAGCTTGAACAAAACGGGAAGATGCTGGGAAAACTCAGCAGGTCTGGCAGCAACTGTGGAGAGAAGAGTCATACAGACTGGAAACAGCTTCCACAGTATTTTGCTTTTCTTACAGGAGGTAAACGTGTTGGGCCTAGGGGAAACTCTCCTGCTCTTCCTGGCCCAGTGAGCAGCGTTGGCAAGACACTTACTATATTCCAGCCCTCCCTGGTCTCCTTTTACTTGCCTGGTTTCCTGAGCCCTGGAAAATCTGGCTGCCATGGGTTAAAGGTGAAGGGGAATCAAAATGGAGGCATGCAGATACTTTAAAAGATTTCAGTGATTGATATTCCTCCTGAGAGTGAATGGGTCACCGGGTTCCACAGACCCAACCCGTTTAAAACTGGATTGGAGGCATCATGGGGTTGGATTTTTAAAATTTCCACCCCCATATAGTCTATGATTGCTATAGCTATACAAGGCACCAGTTAGGCCACACCTGGAATACTGTAAACAGTTTTGGTCCCCTTATCTAAGGAAAAAGATACTAGCATCGGAGGCAGTCCAGAAAAGGTTCACCAGGTTTGTCTTGGATTTGGAGGGATTTTCTCACGATGGGGGGGTTGAGTAGGTTGGGCCTGTACTCGTTGGAGTTTAGAAGAATGAGAGGTGACTTATTGAGATATATAGGATTCCCAAGGAGCTTGGCAGGGTAGATGCTGAGAGGTTGTTTCCCTTATAGGAGAGGTGAAGAACAAAGGTCATAATCTCAGGATAAGGGATTTCCCATTTAACACAGAGATGAGGAGGAATTTCTTCACTCAGAGCGTAGTGAATCTGTGGACTTCTTTAGTTCAGAGAGCTGTAAAGGCTGGGTCATTAATTATGTTCAAGGCTGAGATAGACAGCTTTTTAAGCAGTAAAGCAATCAAGGGCTATGGAGATAAGGCGGGAAAGTGGAGTTGAGGACTATCATTAAAGATCAGTCATGCTTTCATTGAATGACGGAGTGGACTCGATTGGCCAAATGGCCTACTTGTGCTCCTATGTCTTAAGGTATCATGGTCTTATAGCAATGTAGAAGGAGGGCTGTGCAAGGAGTGGCGGGGGGGGGAGGGGGGATGGTGGGTAGAGC